>NC_047161.1:2055459-2295258 GCF_009819705.1 Hippoglossus hippoglossus
TCACTGACATCATTTACATTAGAGATGAATTTGTGTTTTGTGTTAGTAACAATGTGTGTTGGTTGTATTGGAGGAGGAGGTCACATTGATAACAGATCATTACTTAGTAATATCTCATGTCAGTGATGTTACTCACGGTCTTTATCAGACTAAATGATGTTGAACATTGTACCAACAAAGCAGGAAGCTGTTTGTGCTCAGCAGCTTCCTGTTACTATGGAAACAGCGCCATCTACTGACTACAATAACAAACCCAAACCTGAGTCGTCACCATATTTGTCAGTTTTCACAGTTTAGAGGAATAACTGAGGTGTTTGAGTCTCTGGGAGATGAATCATAAATAATTAAAACGATGTTAAAATATATATATTTACATAAATAACAGGCTTGATTCATATCAACGGACTGAACCTGTTATTTCTTCACAACTTTTTATAAACCAACATGAAACATGAGACACGTCATGAACAACTAAGTCTGAAATAATAAAGTTCATAATGTGCACAAGACAAGAAACTCTTTGTTTTATCGCTGAGTTTAAACGTGGCTTCGTTTTTCACTGTTTCCTGATTGATCGGAGTCTGTTGGACTCTTTCGCTTCAGAATCGCTGCGTCATTTCGTCCAGAACCAGCTCGGACCGTGTCGATCTTAATGGTTCTGACCAGAGTAAGAAGTCAAGTAACGGTCAGGATCCAAAGAAAGAAAAGTCCCTGTTCAGTTGATCTTTTCAGAAATAGAATATAATCTTTCCTTCTTACATGAGATCGATGACATTCACTAACATGAACTTTTAAATCATGTCTTTGAAACGTTATTAAACTTCTCAAATCTGCAACGAAGGAACCAAACATCGAACATTACAATAGACCTCAAATCATTTTAGTGTCTTTTAAAAACATGGAGCATTTTTCTTTTCACTTCAAATCGACCAAACACAATAAAATAAAGTAGAAACGTGGACTTTAACTCACGTGCCGTCGCGCTGTGTGCTCCTGCCAGGAGAAGCAGGGACAGTACAGTGAACATGGTGAGCGGTGGTGTATTCCTCTTTGCTGGGCTGAAGGTAGATGAGCTCTTTTCTCCACAGAGAGACGGACTGTGGAGAAAAGAGACGAAAACCAGGGGAGACGAGGACAAACTGTGAGGCGGGGACATCCTCTGAGCCAATGGGAATTTAGGATCAGCCTCTACGTCACTTAAAACTGGGTGAAACTCAGCCACTGAGGTTGTAGAAGGAAAAGTGAAAGTAACGAACTGCGTAGTGTTATAACTTCACACCCTGTATAGTCGAATAATATATTTTTAAGATAATTTATACGTAGTGCAACACATTTGTAAGATAATGTGTTTATTGTATTATTGTATTTTTAGGATATTGTACTTGTAGGATAATGTATTAGTCAGATATTGTACTTGTATGATAATGTATTTGTAGGATATTGTACTTGTAGGATAATGTATTTGAAGGATAATACATTTTTAAGATCATTTATACGTAGTGCAACACATTTGTAAGATAATCTGTTTATAGGATTATTGTACTTGTAGGATAATGTATTAGTCAGATATTGTACTTGTATGATAATGTACTTGTATGATAATATATATGTAGGATATTGTACTTGTAGGATAATGTATTTGAAGGATTATACATTTTTAAGATCATTTATACGTAGTGCAACACATTTGTAAGATAATCTGTTTATAGGATTATTGTACTTGTAGGATAATGTATTTGTACCAGTGCAGTTTCTGTCTACATCTTTCTACACATTTATTTTTCCAGATTCATACGAGGTCACCATGACCTTTACTTTTGACCTCTGAAATCTAACCAGTTCATCTCAAGTTGAAGAAATTCCCTCTCAGAGGTCAGAGGTCACATTCAAGAGGCCAAAAACATATTTTGTGAGTCCAGGTGAACTTCACCTTTGACCTTTGACCACCAAAACTAATCAGTTCGTCCAGAATTTGTACCAAATTTTAAGAAACTCCCTCAAGGAATCCCAGATATATCTCAAGTCATGAGTATGGGACGGACGGACAGACAACCTGAAAACAAGCCCCCCCACAGAGGCAAACAACTAACTAACACAGATGAGCCCCATTGTTAAGACAGACAATATAATAACACAAGATAGTGAACGTGAAGCCATATTTTACGTCTGTTTCACTCACAAGATAAATAATAAAACCAAAGCAGAAAGAGAACACAAGCATCAGATCAGACTCAGTTCTGTTGTGTTGCTGAAAACTGCTCAGACAAGAGAAATTTAACACTTCTGTTGATGTTTGAACAGCTGATGTCGTGTTTCATTTCTGTTTCACTCTCGACTTTCTGTTCACCAAGCACTTTATAAAATGTCGCATCATTCGTGTTCCACTGAATCGATGTTTGACTCTGAGGCTTGGTTGACGAAGGCTCATCCCACACTCGACCATAAGAGTTCACCGAGACAGTTAAACAAATATACTGTGAGGTAGTGATGTCCACTCATTGAGAACCTGGGCTCTGTCCCACTTTAAAGGTCCCAACACACACCTGAGGGGTCGTGTGTGAGAGGATTAAAGAAACAACAAAGTTCTCCTGCTCATTTCAAATGTTTCTCTTCTCCAATCATTTCTTTTAGAGGAATATTGGATCATTACACCAGATTGAGCCTTGAACAGGTGTTTAAGTGAAATAATGTAAGTTTAAAGAGACGACTTATCTTAAGTGGCCCAAACCAGACTTGATGTGTTGTTTTATATATACAGTATATTATATTATACTTTGGTTTTGGATAAGGTTTTACTGAAGGTTTAGTTTAAAGGTAGGACTGAAGGTTTGAGTACGTCTCCAGAAAATCAATGTAAGTCCATATAATGTCCTCTGAAATCATGGAGGAGGACAGTGTTTATATGTGTGTGTGTTTGGGTTAGATCTCTTGTTCAGTTCTCAGTTACAGTGCCACAGCGCCCCCACCAGGCACAAACAGCACATCCCTGTTTCTGGTAAATCACATGACTGTTCGCTGTTCTTTGGTTATATGACACTGAGTCTTGATGCTTGATCTGAGGCCGGATCACACTGATGGTTTCATTTGTCTCTTTCAGGACACTGAGGCTTCTTGTCCTCCTCGTTTGTCCACATTCCTCTGGTGTCCAACAGAATACCTCCTGCACAAACACAATCACAGGTAAACAGTGATCAAACTTTGACATGTAACACGCACACACACACACACACACACACACACACACACACACACACACACAAAATACAGATAAAGTGTGGACATTCACTTAAAAATGACAAAACACTGCATCGTATAAAGGAAAATATATGATGCAATAATCTCATACAGAATATTTGCATGTTAAAAGTATATGTAAACATGGGCTGTGAACTTTTTGATGCAGCAATGGTGACTCATTACATCCAGATAAGACCAAAAGCTTATTCAAGACCAACTCGTGTTTGTGTTTCTCGTGTCCTTGTGTGACCTCTGTCCAGATTCTCCTCCGGAAAACCTGCAGAGAATTCATAATAATAATGATAATATTGTTTTTAAAGGGGGGACATCAAAAGAAAACCTAAATACACATTTATTAGTAGTAATAAAGTAATTTATACATAAATTCGTATTTAGATTAATTAATGAATCTAATCCATTTAGAACAAACAGACAGTTAAACTAAACATGTGCTTGGAATAGAATATTTTTTGCTGACAACATCTAGTGGGGTTGATTTTTTCGTTTCGGTTTCTCCTCAGTTTTATTACTTCAGGGAGGTTGTTTTCGTCTGCATTTGTTTGTTTGTTTGTGTGTTTGCAAGATTAGACAAAAACTTAACATGAAACTTTGTGGAGGGGTGGGACCATTCTTGTGCACCACATTGTGCAAATAAAACAGTGCACAATTTGTACATTGTATAAAAATAAAAATAAATGCTTCATGTACATTCATGACTAAAATATATGGAACATTATTATGATAACTATTGTGACCGGTACTTTAAAAAAACAAGGGGACCCTAAACCAGTATTATGAGACAATGTGACTTCCGTTGTCCTTTTCAGAATAAAACGGCGTAGTGAACGTACACCATCTTGTACAGTTTTGTACAGAATTAGATTAAAACCTGAACTCAGAATATACTTGTATCATTATAGAAAGGCTTTTCTATATATATAATTACTAATTAAATGTGAGTTGAGATTTAAACTATTTTCGTTGTATCTTAGATTAATCTATAGCTTTATACACGTCTTTGAATTTTACAGCCTTAAGTCTAAATTTGATGTAATCATTAATGAAATTAGATTCTAATCTTTTCATGCAATCATTTAATTTTGTCAAAGCTGTTTTTTAAACAGATAAAAAAAACATATCTAAATTTATCAACGGTTCTTAATGGTCTGAAATCATCCAATGGGTGTCGACATTACTCAGCCTCAACCAATCAGAGGAGACGATGCTGGGCGGACTTTAGCGGGTACATTTTCGACCTGGAATCTCCAGCGAAGTTGACCGAGCGTTGTTTTTGTTTTTTAAACTCAAAGTCTGCGGGATTCAAATCACGATATTCTCGAGTCTCCCGCTTCGTTGGTTTTATTCGTTATGTGAATTCACAGAAAACGCAGCATGTGGACTTTTCTTCCGGTTCGTTATTTCCTCACTTAGCAAAGTCCCAGCGCGATGCTAACGCTAGCTAACCGCTGTGAGCCAGTGTTGTGACGATGCGTCGGGAAGGAGCTTTTTCCTCCTTTGTCGTCCCGTCAAACTCAAGCCCGTGAACAAGAGGTCCGTGTGTGTGTGAGTATGTCTCCGCCCGTGTCAGGGAGCACATCCCTCCATCTTTGTCCTGCTCCGTCCTGTCACCGAGCTCGACCCCTTCACTGTGTGTTGCCCGTGTTCGTGCACACCGTCGTGGGGCTCGGGAGGAACCAGAGCGTCGTGGCTCTGTGTTTCTGTGTGAGGCTGCTGTGGTGATGACTGTCCTGATGCACATTTGGCCTGTAAACGGACACAATAGGGACAGTGTCCACCACCATGGTGTCTTTAAATGTGCTGGTTGTTTCTGGTCAGGAGCTCAAACCCCCTCAAATAGTCCCCGAGCTTCCACAGGAGACAAAGAATACCCACAAGTCTTCAGCTCGTGGAAGCTTGAGCCAGAGCATCTTGGGTAATTGTGTCTGAGAAACATCTCCAAATGATTAACAAGTCAAGATAAATGTTGTAGTTCACTGTCAGTTTATTTAAAACATTTCTAAACCACTACAGGGAAAGTTGTATCTAATGTACATACATTAGATACAACTTTCATATTTATAATTTGTTTAATTTGAATTCTATTGCCTTTTATTATGTTTTATTCTTTTGTCTACCTCGTTCTGACCTGCGTGATGTCATAGTCATGCTTTACAAGAGGACTGTGCAACAAATCGTTTTCTCTTCTGCTACAACGCTACTTCCTGATTTAACTCATTTCTGACAATTTTAGTCTATTCTTTTTTTTTTATTATGACTTGTGTCTTTTGTTAAACGAGAAACCTGTTCTGTTCAAAACATTTATGCATTTCTCATATTGCAGGAAAAACGACCATCTTGGTATCGGTTCCAGAATGTATTGTCTGGGGAAACTGCTTAACAAATCTTTAAAGTTCAGACCTGCTATTACGATTATTTCCATCAACAGATAAGCTTCTATTAATCACCTTGTTTTTGTTCGATTTTTACCATCATGCATGACAGAAAAACATCCAATCTTCATATTTAAGAATCTGAAACAAACAAACAAAAAACTATCTCACAATGTAAAGTGAAAAACATTCCTGGATCTGTCCACAATCCCATTCCGCACCCAAAATGTAACGAGTTCTTGCCTGGCCCAGAACACATCCTTCCACCAAGTCTAATTTATAATCCATCAAGTAGTTTTTTTGTGATCTTGCTCAAAATCATACAAGTAACCAGACAATGGTGAAAAAACATCTTTGACACCAGGAACAAGTATTTGATTATGATAATAGTTGCTGATTAATCTTGACTAATAGGTCAATAGACTTATTGTTGCTGCTTTGTTTAGTTTTATTGAAATGCGAGTGCTGAAAAAGTAATTTTGTTCTTTGTGTGTTACTGTTATTAGTCTATCATCACAGAAGCTGTCATATTTCCTGTCTGATCTAAATGTTCCAGCTGTCTGTTGATTATACGACATCCTGCAGTATCGGTTTCCTTGATCAACATTCTCCTGTTTGTATTTCCTGAAAGCAGAAATAACGAGTGTTTTGGATGGCGGTGGCTCCCGCCTCGATGGCGGATAAGATCATAGTCCTTGACGATGATGAAGAGGAGAGTGCTCAACCCTCCTTTGCTGCTTCCACCTTGTCCACGGAGCATCAAGCTAAACATGTCTCGCCACTCAAAGCTCAGCAGCCGCTCCCCACCCACATTACCCAGTCACCCTTTGCCACCGCGAAGAAGCAGAGCCATGTCCTGCACGCAGAGAATGAGAGATTGTTCACTGAGGTGAGCTCTTATTAAAGGACACAAACTGATTCAAGTACTCACTGTCTTTTGTTACTTTTCTACAATCCAACTCGAGCACTCAATCGAAGATGAATGCTTAAATAACAGTGGTGTTGGTTTTTTCATTTCTTTTTGGTTGATGTCAGTAACATTGCATGAATAGAAATTAATATAAATGTACAGTAACACTAAAGATGTTTCAGACATGTACATATGAAGAACACAGCAGGAGGTTGTCAGAGTCGGGCGCGTTCACAACAGGAAAACAATCAAATGTCATTGTCTTTCCAAGTTGACGTCTTCGTCAACATCTTCTACCTGCACGACGTCTTTCTTTCCTCCTGAGATATTTTTATTGTTCCACTTTCCCGTCTGTCATGTGTTACCAATGTCATCAACATGCCCACTATCGTGCTCTTTTCATCTGTCTGTTTTCTTTTCTGCTTCCCTCCAGTTTGTGGAGCACTGCTCGACTCTCACCCAGGACTGTCCCGAGGTCTTGAGCTTCCTACAAACCAAGCACGCCAAAGCCCCCCCTGACTTTCTGTCATCCGTGGAGTTCAGGAACACGTTGGGGAGATGTTTGACTCGCGCTCAGGCCAACCGCTCTAAGACCTTTGTCTACATCAATGAACTGTGCACCGTACTCAGGCAGCATACTGCCAAGAAGAGGCAGATGCTCACCAAGGTTGAGCCTGGGTCTTCTACCTCAACGTCAAGTTCTCTCCAGTCTACCTCTGTTATGCTTAAAGGTAAAGACATGACTAACGTTAAGCTGGAGGAGGTTGGTGGGAAACCCTCAGCGGAAGATGAGCAACCTTCCACCTCAGGGCTGCAGGAGGACAACAAAGTGGAGGAACAAGAAACGGAGAAAAAGGCAAAGAGGGCCTCCAGGAAACAAGTGAGTATAGCCTAGTTTTGGTCTTGGCTTATAATGACCTGTAAATCATTCAGCTGATGATTATTGTAATTAATAGTGATATTTGTTTGTTGTTTGAAATGAAGACCAGAGAATTAAATCAGTGGAGAGTGAAGGAGAATAACAATATGAACGATAAAAGCAGATAAAACGTTATTAATAACATTAATCAATAAATATGCATTGATAAGTCAGTGAGTAAAACTGTAATCAGGCAGATATATAGGAAAAGTTGAAATGATTTCATTCACTTTATTCACCCCAGATTTTTAAAACTAAAATCAGATCAGCAGTTTTTCTAAACGTCTCAGTCTTGGGCACTTAAGTAGTGTGGTCAGCAGACATAAACGTAGCATCAGTGATTTATTTAAAAACAACAGTATATTATATATAATGGTAGGTAGTGGATGCAGCCTGTGTAGAGAAACACATCTGACTCTGTGTGTCTGTTCTTAATTCCTGTCAGATAGCGTACCTGGAGAACCTGCTGAAGGTGTACAACGACGAGATCAGCCGCCTGCAGCAGGCCGAACTGAGTTTAGACGACCTTGGAGCCGAGGACTCCTTATACATCCAGGAGCACAAGCTGAAACGCAAGGTTAGGTTGGGGGTTTGATGGAGACTCTACTCCACATGCTTCAGTTACAAATTAAAGCGATACGAGTACACCAGGTTTGGCGACTGCTTATCAGATGTCTTGTTCTTTGTCGTCTTCTTCTCCAGATGATGAAAATCTATGAAAAGCTGTGTGAACTAAAGGGCTGCAACACGCTAACGGGCCGAGTCATTGAGCAGAGGATCCCTTACAATAGCACTCGTTATCCTGAGATCAACAAAAGGGTAAGATGGCATTTTGTTGCTTAAAACCATTTTATAAGTGTAAAATAAGCGAAAAGGGCCGAGGGTCCTGACACCATCAGCTCTAGGCTCCTTAAGTCCTGCGCAGACCAGCTGTGCAGGATTGTGGAGCACGTGCTCAGTGCAAACCAGACTGTACCACAGCTGTAGAAAACATCACCTTCATATGGAACTACTGTATTTAATGTGGGTGACCGACATGCTCCTAATATCCTACGTTCCTCCCTTCAGATCGAGCGTTACATTAACAGTCAGGAGGCCCAGAGGAACCCTCCGGATTACCAAGACATCCTCCAGCAGGTGTTACGTGCCAACGAACGTTACAAGCTGTGCCTGAGCCGAAAAGTTCTGAACCACATTGCCCTCGACGCCTTCAGAGAGACCGGGAGCCGCATACAGGAGAGACGTCACCTGGACCTGGTCTACAACTTCGGCTCGCATCTCACCGACAACTACAAACCTGGTAAGGCTCCTGTATCTCAGAGTACCTTTTAATCAAATTAATTGAATTCAAATTAACATTTAAGTGTTTTTTTTAATGTTTCATTCCTTCTCTTTTCTTTCTTTTGTTGTTATCTAACTCTAATTTATTGACCTTTTTTTTTTTTCTCATACCTGCCCCTCTGGTCCTTCTGCTGTTCGCTTGTTCTTGTCTCTCTTCTCTTTTCTCCATCACCCTCCGAAGCCTTAGACCCGGCTCTTTCGAACCCCTCACTGCAGAAAAAGCTGCGATCCAACAGAGAAGTGGCGCTCTCCAGCCTGGACGAGGTTATCACCAAGTACGCCGTCAAACAAGACGACACAGAGGAGCAGGAGAGGAACAGACGACAGGAGAAAGAGGTTTGGCTTTATCACGAAAATAGTGTGTTGGACTTGTTCGCCCAGTTAATATTTACATCATGAGGGAGTGCGACTTGTTTCTGTTGGCTGCTCCAATGCACCTGTTTTTTTTCACAGTTTAAATGAAACACATTAATTTCTGTGAGGAAAGAGGAACGGAGCCCGTTAACTTTGAGGTGCACCATCTCTCCCTCTGTACGCTCTCTTCCCCTGGTCCCAGACTTGTAATGGTGACGACTACGTCTGTTTTTGCCTTTTATTATTTATTAATTATATTATAAACTCAAATAGAAGTTGTTTTTTTAAATGGGTTCAAGTTAACTTCAATAGAAATGAAATAAAATTACATTTCTTGTCAATACAATTAAGTAAAACTAAAAAACTGATTAACATCAGGGTGCAACATTTTGACCGTCAGTAAAAAGTCTTAAAGTAGTAAACATGCAATATAGACCTGTACTATATACAATTTTTCCTCCTTCCCATACCTCTACTCATCATCCGGTCCTGTTTGACTCTCCTCTCACACATCTTGTTTTCAGGACAACTCAGAAAAGGGAGGAGAAAGTAAAGAGGCGAACGGAGTGGCAGAGGAGGAGGAAGAACCGGAGGAGGAGGATGAAGAAGAAGAAGACGACTCATCAGACCCAGACATAGAGAAGGAGATCCAGGCCAGCACTCAGCAGGATGGACCTGGTTAGAGTGAACATGTTCATTCACATTTCTTTTTAAAAAAAAATTTCAAAAGATTTGAGGGGAGATTTGAGTTCATCATATTATCTTCTCCAGGATTTATCATTTCTCTGTTACACATTTCAAATCTTCACAACGTAGGGGAATTATTGGCCGTACTACTGACGAGGCATTTCCACAGACTTTAGACTTTTAAACTTTGCAGAACATTTCTCATTAACACCAGAAGAAAGAAACACTGATAAAGCATCATATGTCTCCTTTACAGTTTGATGATAAAATGACTGTTAGCAGAACAAGATGGCGGGGACAGGGAGTAACAATTGCATTGCTTAACTTTTCTTATATCAATAGACGATGATGAGAATGAGGACGACAACAGCAATGAGGCGGAGCAAGCAGGAGATGACGCCCAGAAGGAGGATCAGACAGACGAGCTGTCGAGAAGCGTTAAAGATGAGGGAGAAGAGCCAGTCACAAGTGGACTCAGTCCTCTATCGGATGACAGCAAATCCCAGATCTCCCTGTCTGATATCCCCTCACCTAGAGACAGCCCGAGCCAATCAGAGCCCATGCAGACTGATGAGCAGCAGCCATTGTCTAATGGTAAACTTGCAGGACTAGAGGAGCGTGTGGATTCCTCCAATCATGTCTCGGACGTGCTGGTAAGCACCAGTAAAGTCCCTGCAGACATCTCCCTGGTAGCAGCCAATGGGGAATCTTCGCCCCCGTCACCAGCAGTGATCTCAGAAAAATCGAACACGATGACCTCCAACGGGACGTCGCCACCACCCAGCCCCCGAGCTACGAGGAGTCAGAAGAGGAAGAGGGAGGAAGTAACATCAGAGAACTCCATAAATACAAAGCACATAATCGTCCAGGACAGGTACTGTCATGTATTACACATTGTGATATTTGCAGCAGTGATACAAGTCAACACTCACTTATTTCTCAAAGTAAATGTAAATCTATTGTTGCACAGTTTGTTTGTAGGTTAGATTTTTGTAGCTTTTGATTGGGGGGTTGGTTTGAAACATTTTCAACAAAAGAAATGTGAAACTTAGGGATTCTTATATTGTAGAAACTGTTAAAATGGGACTTGCAGAATATTACAAGAAAATAAATCAACATGGTCATGCAAAAGTAAAAAAGTCTCCATCGCCCTCTGGTGTTTGGCTGCAGTATAGGTCATAAACCCCACCTCTTTTTTAGCAGATGGGACATGGACTGAAAATGTCAAAGTAGATGTCAGATAAATCTTTTTTCCAAAGATGGTGTCTGTCAATTTAGGTAGTTCTCATATATGGTGAAACATCATGTTTGACAGCTGAGACTGACTCAAGGGTGGTCGAGCGCATGTAGTGACGGGGACCTCGCTTCAGCGACTCCATCCCCGATCACTACTGGACAGATTGTGCCTTCAAATGACGTTATATCGGCGCAAGATGGCGATGTTCGTAGTCGTGATATTTTAACTTCACCTCTGGGTAGTGGGAGGAAGTGGAGATGCGTCGTCCATCTTAATTTACAGTCTATAGTTTACATGTTTCCCGGGGATGGAAGGCACATCACAAGGAGCCTCGGAAATGGGACAGTCTTGTCCGTGTGTGACGTAATCTGTCTTCACATGCAGCCTCTGAAGGATGTAGCCCCTGAATTCAGACACAGCTATTGTACAAACTGAAATACACGATTTTACACACTGCAATCGTTAATTATATATAATAAATTCAGGATGTTTTTTAGACTTTCTCAGTCACCAAAATCAACAATTTAACAAACTGATTTTTACCTGCACAGTAAACTTTCTACATCCTTCCCTCCTCCTCTCAGTGAGGTAGACATCCCTCTGGATATGGGTGTTTTTAGTTGCAATTCTCCACCTGCCATCCGAGCAGACACTCCACCCCAGGACCTTGTCAGCAGCTCCCAGCCGACGCCGCCTCCCAAGAAAAACAAGGTATATCCTCATGTGATAAATACTGCACTAGTGTCCTGGTTAACCTAAACAACTGTACTCCTGTGATTTGGTCTGTGAGAGGTGCTAGATTGAATAAACTAGAAATGTTTGTGTTTCCAGGTCAACGTGGCGACCCAGTGTGACCCAGATGAGATCATTGTCCTGTCCGACTCAGAATGACCTTTCACCTTTGACCCCTCACTTGTACTGCAGAGATTCTTCCACCTCTGGCTCGATCCTGGGAGCCATCTCCTGAAAGCTCCCGTTTCCAAGGATTCCGAATTGTTGAGAAAAGTGCTGATATAAATCCAAACAGTCAAGAAAACAACGGAAGACAGGGAAAACTGAATTTAGTACCTTGTGTCAACAGATTACCAAACAAAAGCCAAGGCACGTTTTTTGTAAACAACTTTAATAAAATAATTGTGAGCTAACATTTACAGGAAAGAGCGTGAACAGGATGTTTTTTTTGTGAGGGGGGGGACAAAGTCCTGGGAGGCCTCATCTTCTGACACGCAGAGAAACGCCGGCTGAGGTCGACCTCGGCTGTTTTATCTCACTTTTGGTTTTCTACAGACACTTCGTCTGAATCGTTTAGCAGATTTAAGCTGTTTCCTGCCCGTCAGCGCGACACTACTGACACTCCTGTTGTTCCGTTTGGCAGCATCACTGAAATTATTGTTATTGACATGAACCCTGAACTTTACGGAGTGTTCATTAGGTAAGAATCCAGTGCCTGAAAACATGAACTGTACAGTCAGACATGCGGCCGGAACGCGGAGTTTTTGTTTTCACAGACACTCGACTGGCGGCGGCGGCGGCAGCTCCCTGCCGGTTTGTTTACATTTTTATATTTCAGTGGCGTCTTCATAAAGCAGAGGGAAGTGCGGGTCTGTATAAGAGGAAATGATTTGACTTGCTGTTGATATTGATGTGTTTTGAGTGAGTGAGCTGTGTGGTGGTTTGCACTCTGATGTTGGCAGAAGTGATGATGAGAGATCATTTTTTTTATGTCTCCCCTTCAAACATATCTCTATTTTTTGGGTTTAATATTAAGTTACCTTCTTGATTCAGACCTGTGGCTGCTGCAGCCTCACTGAATCGTTTCCTAGTCAAAGTGAATAATTTATATTTTTGTTACTGTGAACAAATCCCACAAAAAGACCAAAACTATTCATGAATTATGACTGAACTTTGTATCTGAAGTCTGATTAATCTCTGTGCTATAGAGCCATTATTGTCCAAAAACATACACATAACACACATTTTGACTCAGTCTGACACAAACCGTCCTGATGCCAGATATGCACATTCATCCGCCACTGAAAATAGTCCCCAACAAATGCATAGTTTACCCCTTTTTAAGTAATGTTTGCTGAAGGTGACTTTTTTCTTGTTTTGAAATTTTAAATTATCAATTTGTGACCCATTTTTTAATGTTTACCTTCAGTAGGAACTAGAATGTAAATCAGCAGAGCACAAACCTCCGCCGAGGTCCAACAGTTCCCTTTATGAAACCACATTTAAATTTACTAGATCCAGATTTTTATTTGGATCTGCACCAAGTCTTTTATTTTTTCTTCCTATTCTTTGGGAAATCAATCAATCTTGGTCCATGTAACATCCTTCTATCATGTTTGGTGGAATCAGTTTTGTAGTTTTTGTGTAATCCTGCTGACAATCCAAGCAACCAACAAACAGACGGGCGAAAACATCCTCTTTAGCGGAGGAAACCAGTGGGTTTGGAGCCGAGAGACACGAGAGACGGACAAATACATCGTTGCTTTTGGTCTTTTCGTGGCGTTTGTTGACAATAAACAAAATGCTGAATATTTTCAGGCTCAACGTTAAAAACGTTTGTTTCATGACGACCGTTGCGTGTCGTCATGAAACTGACCTTCATCCAGAAAACGAAATTCCTTCATTCCTTCATGTGTTTTGTCTCAATCTAAACTGGAGATAAACGAATTTAAACGTACTTGTTACAAAAAAGTGAGTTCTCAACAAAGAATTTTCATAAATAGTATAAGAATGAAATCCAGCTTGACTAAAACATCCAACCAGTGAAGTTGAGATTTCTACATCCCTGTTATATCTAGAGTAAAGTTGTTTTTCATGTTGGACAGTGTTGCCCTTAATGATCTGCAACTATAATAGATACAATTTTTTGTGGCCAAAGTGCAGATCTGTAGCTGCTCCTTCTGTAAAAGATGGACAGTGTTGAATTCCACTTTTATTAAATTTTGCCACATGTGAAATATTTTTGGGGAAATGCTTTTTTCTAAGTTTCCAGATTGTAGCCCAGGAATGTAGTTATCGTAACTACGACCCATCAGGCCTCATTTATGCAGAGGAGCGATCATCATTCACTGTGAAGTATTTTTTCTTTTAAATTTTTGATAAAAATAAATGATACATTTTGTTATATACAGACTCTGTGTTGCTGATTTGGGGTTTTACTTGTTCCTGAACTAAATATATCGGATATTGAGGAGACTGAACGTAGATTTTAATGTTTTTTGGTTAATGTGATTTTAGAAATGATCTCTCAGCTTGGACATATTCAGGTGTTTCAACCACCGACTGTAAATAAAGATGGACAACGCGTCTCCACTTCCTCCCACTGTCCAGAAATGAAGCCAAAATATGTCGGATACGAATCTTGTGCTTTTGACGACATTTGGAGCCCGGGCTTGTGCAGCAGCGATCGTGGTGTGTAGCTGTGGTATCGAAGTCCTCGACCAATCACAAGTAAGTCTCAGCTGTCAATCATTACATTTCACCTGGTTTTTACATCATCAAATAACTCATTAAAGCCAAACATAACAGTAAAAACAACAGTTTAATAACTACCAAATATAGTTATACATTTATCTGATGTGACTTTAATTTGGTCCATGTCCCATCTGCTTACAAGGAGGTTACTGGGTTTGGGAGTCATACAGTAGCCAGCCACCAGGAGGCGATCAAGATGATTTGGCTGCCCTATTGTGTCGTCCATCTTTATTTATAATGGTCTCATACATAGATAAAGCCCAAGATTTCTCTGCACATTCAAAACAAACACTGTCTGTTATTTGCACCAAGTAATTTATTAATCCATTATTTCTGATACAGGGCAGATGTGAATATTCATGTACTGTAGTTTCTTACATTATTAGTACCACTCCATTCAGGATTTACATGAAAATGTCTATTCATAACTTGTCGTTTTCTGTTCAACAATCAGCTGGTCAGTCAAAGACATATAAGAACCTGTGTAATGTACAAAAATAATAAAAAGACCTCAGTCTAGTTTGCAGCAGCTTTCAGCTCTCGAGGCTGATCCTCCATCTTCATGTTTCCTCTATCACTCATTCACATGAGACTCGGTGCTACAGCGAGTTTTAATTTGTTGTTGGTCAGAAACTGTTTTAATGTCCAGCAGGTGACGCTGCTGAAGTTGTTGATCCATAATTTGGAGTTAGACAAGAAAGTGTGAGGTCTCTTTGGTTATTTTTTTGTTTTGTTATAAAATTAGAGTCATTAAATGAGATAAACTTTCTGATTTGGATGTTTTAACATCACAGGGCTGTTAACACATTTTTTAGATCTGTAACTCTGAAAGAAAAATAAAATTCTACAAAAGAGAATTAAGGTGCTGCTCTTTTATTTAAAGCAACACTATAGCTTTATACATTAAAACATAAGCTTGATTAAAATGAGTTTGATGTTTCAGTGACTGTGAATATTGAGAATGTTTCCTCTTTCATTCCCACTTCTCACCCTGAACGTCCTGCAGAGGGCGCTGTTGCTGAGTAAGAGTTACATAGTGTTGCTTTAAATATAGGTTAATCTTTCCTGTGGCCGACTGGTGTTGATGATCCGGAGGTCATGTATGAGAATGGATAGTGAGACTGAAACTCTGTCTGCATGTTTAAAAGCTGTCGAGTGTTGGCGCACTTTAAACTCCCCACCAAAGAAAACCATTAGATCGCTGTGAGACACATTTCTCACACGTTAACATCTGGTGTTTTCTTTTGCTCTAATTCAGCAGCGGAGCGAACAAACATCAACTGAAGCACAGTCCTGGAGGAAACACTGGAGGGCGCACTTCACAGATCACTCACCACAGAGGAAAAGCCTTCCACTCTGACCGAGCTACAAACCTGGGTATATAAAAACATCCAAACTCAGCCTTCACAGAAGGTAAAACATTCAGGTCCTCCGTAGGGAAACATCTCTGAAGGCATTCAACATGTTCATGAGGTCACGTGTGATATTTCATCCACCGCTCACTGTCCTGTGCTGTAACGTCACTGCAACTATGTTTGGTTTGATTGACGTATGTTGGACATGGAACTGAAACAGTTGTAAAGCCACATATCTTCATAAACACACATTATAACATCAGTCTATATTATTGTCATCTCTTAGTAACAGTGTCAGCTCTGACCACAAGGGGGTGCAAACATCTTGGAAAGCAAATACTGATTATTATGTTTTGGCTTCATTACTGTATAAGCACTATACACAGTATAGCTTAGTTAAGTTCACCATCTTCCATCATCAGGTTTCCCTAAAGCTACTTCAAAAATGATCTCTAGAACTAGAATCCGTCCCGAGCAGAGCAGACGCATCAGTATTTAAAGTTAGTATTTGTTCCAGGTCTGACGATATATCTCTATATATTTACAATAAGAATATTATACTCACAGCATGAGAACTCTGTGAACGACAAAGTTAGAAAGTGAAAGCAGGTAACAGCAGCGAAACTGGCGAACAAGTCCGAACAGTCCTTCCCTGTACACGTGTCGGGGATGTGTCCCCCTGCGATGAGGATGACTGATCTGTAACTGACCCAAACAGCAGCGTAGTGTCATCCGTTTGTTACATGGGGCAGGAGAAGACGCACTGCTGCTGCTGTGAGGAATTCAGAGAAAGAGAAGAGAAACACAAATCTGCAACGTTTGACTAAGAAGTGAGTTGAAATCTGCTAAAAACCTTGTGCCTGTTTTGGTTTCACTATGTAAATCTCTTTTCCTTCATTCCTATTTTTTTTTTTATCTGATTACAGCAAGAAATCACAATACGATACTGCAGAAAAATCACAGCGATTTAGAAACAGCCATTTTTCTACTCTACTGATACTATAATGTTGTCACAGTTAGTGAAGCACTGTCTTCTCATTTTTGGTTTCCTCTCTAAGCGCACGCACTCTCCCGCAAAACCAGAAAAATAAACTTTAATAACATCTCACATATTTAAAACAATAGCTTACTCACTGAGACAAAAGCTCCTTTTTTTACGAGGCCACTTTTCGGAGACAAGTTTCGTGGAACAAGAACTGCAGATAACGTCCGATAGAAAAATCTTTTTGAGAAACTTCTCCCCACAAGTCGACAGGAATCTCAACGTCCTGTTTTTCTGTGAACATCTACAGCTTCGTGTCCAACTGGAGCCTCAGCTGTTCTCCACGATCTTGACAAAATACGCACTTCCTGCTTGAAATGCTGAGTGTTGGCAGTTAAAAGAGTTGTTTCTAAAACAGCAGCAGGAACCAGGAACACGACCGTAATCTCACCAAGAGGCGCCGGTTGGACATGACACACAGTTTGGTTTTAAGTCACGCTGTTATCATTGGCACTGACTTCACCACACACACTCCGACCCAGCGCCAGAGCACCAAACATCCCAGATCCCTGACCTGGACTCTGAGTGACGACCCCCAAAAGCGCCCCTGCGGCTGCCATGTTGTTGCTGTTGCTCAAACTGCTGTTGCTGCTGCTACTTCCTGTGGCTGAGACGCCGCCGGTGAGATGTGGAGAAGAAACAGACACTCCTCCTCTCCCTCCTCCTCCTCCCTGAACATTACCCTGACCTCCCTCACCTGCAGACAGGAGGAGGTGAGCAGAGGAAATCAAATCCGGCCCATCCTCACCTCCGCCTCCCCCTCTTCTTCCTCCCTCGCCGCTGCCCCCTGCTTCCCCGCTCTCCCCCAACCTGCTGCGCCTCTCGCAGTGCGAGCGGTGCCTCATGAAGCTGTCGCGCCACATGAACTTCTTGCCACAGCCGAGGCAGTCGTACGGCTTGAGGCCTGTGTGCGTCTTCATGTGCTCCGTGAGGTGATGCTTCATCTTGAACTTCTTGGCACAGACGGGGCAGTGGAACGGCCTCAGGTCCAGGTGCATGTTAATGTGGCGATCCCTCATGCTCTTGTGGGTGAACGTCTTACCACAGTGGCACATAAACATTTTCCCAGAACCCCCAGTGCTGCTGTTGCTGCCACTGCTGCCACCTCCAATCCCCCCGCTGTCCATGCCATCGACTCCCAGACCACCCTGCATCGACAGTTGGACCGCACCGTGCTCCAGACTGGGACCTTTGAAAGATGCTGCTCCTATCATACCACCTGCCATCCCTAGAGGGGGGGCGGCAGCGTCCAGAGAGAGTCCGGAGGCCTGGCTGTAGAGGAGGATCTGGTTCCCCTGCATGTCCAGGGGGAAGAGCTGGGCGCGGGCCGTTGCCGCAGACTGAACCTGGCCCAGCAGCGCTGAAACCGCACGGTTGGCGCTCTGGCTCTGACCTGCAGCGCTGTCGTGAAGGTGCTGAGCTAACGTCTGGTCCATTAAACTGCCTTCAAACTTGAGGTAGTCTTCTGAAGACTGGCAGTAGTCCATCTAGAGACAGACGGGGAGAGGGGACTTTAGATGTGATGAACGCATAACAACAGAAACCTACCTGGAGAGACAGTTTGCTGGGATCTGCATCATCAGGACACTTAAAACTGTTAATGTGATTTTACATATTCTGCTGTGGGCATGGGTTCAATGAGGATGCATTCTACTCAAAGCGTCGGCTGGCAGTGCCACATTATCAAACGATACTATAATCCTTTATAAACCTTTTGACTTTCAGCTCACCTGTGAGTCCATGTCGCTCTCGGCTCTGCCTCCCAGCTCGACAGAGAGGCTCCTGACGTTGGAGATGTTGAAGTCGCTCCTCTCCCTCTCTCTGGCCAGCTCCAGCTCCCTCTCGTCCTCGTCCTCCTCGTCCTCGCCTCCCTCCTCCCCAGACACAACGATGAGGTCGTCGTCCTCCATGCGTTCGGTTTTCACCACCACCCACTGTTTACGAGGCATGATGCTGGGCTGGCTGTAGGTGGGACGCTTCTGCGGTGGCAGCACTGAGTCCAGCCCGTCCTTTCAGTTGAGATATTTCACAGTATAATTTACATCTGCTCTTTGTTGTCAGTGAAAGCTTATTCATCTTCCTCTTGTTTAAATAAAGCTTTTTTCTGGCTTTAAATAAGTTTGAAATATTGATTCAATTTCAATATTCATTTCTACATTATTTGCTTTTGTAAATGTTTTGATGCCATCAATATAGAAAATAATGAGCGACCACTGACTAAATACTGTGTAATTTCTTCTGTGGGATTTATTTCTGACAATACAGATACAAAGAGTTTCATGTTCTGCGCTGACAATCACATCTACAATAATATAAAATATATAAATTTATAATATTCAACAAGAATCAAAATGTAAAATCGTTAATTTTAATGTAACACTTCCTAAAATCTAATTTCAAAATAAAAGCTGAAATAAATGTGCGTCAGTGTCAGGACCTTCACCTGATAGGACGAAACTCCGAAGCTGTCGCTGACCCCGACTTCCTGCTCTGACACTGAACTCATTTTCTTCCTCCTCCCGCTGCCTCCTCCTCTTCCTCTCTTCCTTTGGTGGTACAACACCTCCTCCTCTTCCTCCTCTACTTCCTCCTCCTCTTCCTCAATTAGAAAGGCCTCCTCCCCTCCTGATGGGGTGCAGTAGCTGGGGGTGTTGTTCGCCCCTCCTCCGTCCACTGAAGCTCCAGCTGCAGCTGCACCGCTTCCCCCAAAGCTGCTCCCGTCTCTGGGGCTGAAGTAGTTGGTGCTGCTCGGCGACTGGCTCTCACTCACGGACGTGTGGCTGGGAGGTTGGGAGGCACGCTGGGGCTCGTTGGAGCCCGCCACCTGAGCTTGACCACCACCGCCATCACCACCACGGGCTCCATTACCACCAGCTGCAACACTGTCACTGTTGCTGCTGCTACAGCCGGGGTTAGCTGAACCCGCACCTCCTCCCACCCCGGTTTTGACCTGCACGCCTCCTCCACTGTTGCCCCCTCCGGCCGCAGCTCGGTCCTCCTTCAGCAGCTCGGTGCACTTGTCCACGATGTGCCACATCTGCAGGACGCTTCCCACTGTGAGGTAGTTGACGATGTCTTCACGCAGCATCCGGAGCTGACCCGTGTAGGCACAGCTCAGCACGCTCTCAAACGCCAGCGGGTCCATTACGGCCGGGATGGAGACCGTAGACATGTCCTTCAGTAGAACCTGGGGATGGATGAAGGACACTATATCACAACCTGACTGCCAGCTCCTCACACAGATAACTGGGGCCTGAATTTATCTTTGGCAGATGAATAATGCTTTCTTGGAAAATCCAATTTCACCTTTTCAATTTTAAAGTAAACACAAATAATTTATTAACTAGAATGGCATTCAGTGAATACCAACACCAAGGCCTTCAGCTCAATCAAGCTGCACCACAATGTTAAGGGAAGTAATATAAAATTCCTGGTTTGCCCCAAATTTGAATGGGTTCTTTCTTAATCCATGTCAGATCTTTCCGCTAAATTTTGTGCAAATCAGTTTTTATGTAATCCTGCTGATAAACAAACAGACAGAGAGATAGACAGGGGCGGATAATAACATAAACAGTGATGTCAGAAATGTGTTCAATCCGGTTCATCAGATCCCATCACAGCCCGCCACTCCCACCTGGTCATGGAAGTAGGGTGAGGACGCGGCCAGGACGCAGCGGTGGGCCTTGAACACTTGTCCCTGGACGTGGATGGAGAGGTCACAGAGCCTGCCGTCCTCTCTCTGCCGGTTCAGGCTGTCCAGCACCGAGGCCTGAGCGCTGGGGAAGCACACCTGCACCATCGAGCCAGAAGTGTCGCTGTGAGCTGAACTGCTGCTGCTGCCCACTTCCATGGGCAGGGACTGCATCTGGGGGGTAGAAAACAGTCATGACTTGCACTTGCACGTCCTCCCACGACTCAGAAACAGTCTGCGCAAACCTAAAACAACAGAAACCTTTCTGATTTGAAATTTGAAATTTTATTTTGGTCCATCTCCCATCTGCGAACACTGAGGAGGTGGGATTTTTGACCTATACTGCAGCAGGCCACTAGGGGGTGATTGAGACGCTTTGGCTTCACTTTTGAAGAGCTGTCATGTCCATCTTTACATTTGAGCTGTGTCCCAACTCAGGGGTCGCTTCCTTCAGAGGACCTGGTCTACATAGCTCCTGAAGACGGTCTCCTTCTGGAGCTGGAGGATTTCCAGTGAAAGAAGTTGCATCTTTCATTGCTCAGGAATGGAAGGATGCATTTGAAGGAGATGGAACAGTCGAGTCGCCCAATCGGTCTTCGAATGCAGCCTCCGAAGGATGCGTCCCCTAACAGACTGTATTTCTCACCACGACTGACTCAATGCTGAATACTGGGATCAGATATATAACAGGCAGATGCTCCGATATGAAGGGTGGGGGTGAACGCAGAGAGAACAGTGGCCAATCAGCCTTGTTCAGACCTGTGAGAGAAATAGTGATTTGTGAAGATGGTCTATACAAATAACATCTGATTGATTGATGATATTGTTACAGAGAAAAGCCGAATACACTGTGAAGCTGTCAGTCACACACTGTGTTTAATGTCAGCAGGGTCAGAGGTCAGATCATCAGGGTCACATGCACACACTTGTCTTGTGTTGCTGTTGTCAGTGCGTGAGAGAATCTACAACAGCAAATCAGAGCTGTGGATGGAGGAGGTGTAAGTGATGATGAAGGTGGTGTTAGTGGTGATGATGAAGATGGTGTTAGTGATGATGATGTTAGTGGAGGTGTTAGTGATGATGAAGGTGGTGTTAGTGGTGATGATGTTAGTGGAGGTGGAGGTGATGAAGATGGTGTTAGTGATGATGATGTTAGTGGTGATGATGAAGATGGTGTTAGTGATGATGTTAGTGGAGGTGTTAGTGATGATGATGAAGAGGGTGTTAGTGATGATGATGTTAGTGGAGGTGTTAGTGATGATGATGAAGATGGTGTTTGTGGTGATGTTAGTGGAAGTGTAAGTGATGATGTTGGTGGAGGTGGAGGTGTTAGTGATGATGAAGGTGATGGTGTTAGTGATGATGAAGATGGTGTTACAGGTAATGATACAGATGATGGTGTTAGTGATGATGATGAAGATGGTGTTTGTGGTGATGTTAGTGTAAGTGTAAGTGATGATGTTGGTGGAGGTGGAGGTGTTAGTGATGATGATGTTGGTGGAGGTGTTAGTGATGATGATGAAGATGGTGTTTGTGGTGATGTTAGTGTAAGTGATGATGTTGGTGGAGGTGGAGGTGTTAGTGATGATGAAGGTGATGGTGTTAGTGATGATGAAGATGGTGTTACAGGTAATGATACAGATGATGGTGTTAGTGATGATGAAGATGATGGTGTTAGGGAGGACGATGAAGATGCAGCAGACAAACAGCTGTTTAGCCTCAGACTCTGATCACACCGTTACAGATGTGACGTTAGCCTGTTAGCTAGCTCCTCACACGGCTACACACACACACACACACACACACACACACTGACCGTCTCAGTTGACCGAACAGCGGCTCAGAGTGAAGAGTGTGTCCGAGCCGAGGGCAGCGAGTCCCGCTGGTTCCTCCGCGACCTGAAGTCTAACGACCATCTTTAAAGAATAACTCTTCTTCTTCTTCTCCTCCTGTGGAGCTGCAGCGGCAGACAGACACTGCGCCTTTAACCAGCTCCAGACAGGCGAGCCAGACTTTAGCCGACAGAAAATAAAGGATCATTTTACATACAATAAATAGAACTATAATCATTTACACTACTTTAATTCATCCTCAATTCTATTTAACAATTCGTGTGAATTTTATCAAAATTAAATATAATTATGAAATTTTAATTTAATCATCCTGAAATTATTCAAAACAGACATTTAAATAAATAAAAAATGGTGGGAAACTCATTATTTCTTCCAATATTTTAGATTACCCCGTTTCCTTATTTTTTTATAAAAATATATATCACATGACTTTTTAATTTCTCCTAAATTGTATTAAAGAAAAAGTAAATAAAATGAGACAAGGGGTAAATTAAAAAAGAAAAAATAAGGTGTGTACATATATATATATATATAAATATACACAATTTTATAAAAAAAATCTAAAAATCAAACAGACATTTTCTTTATTTCTTAAATGAGGAGATACTGAGGGTTAAAACAAATTAAAAAAGGATAAGACATGTTATTTCCTACCTTAATTAAAAATTTAAAAATAACTGACAATTTAATTCTTCCTGAATTCTATTCAAATTCAGATAAATTTAAAGTTGGACTAAAGCACCATCTCAAAGAAACTGACAATAAATTCCTGGATCTACTCCAAACTGTAATGTTTTCTTTCTTTGGCTCAACCCCTCCACAAACATTCATGGAAATTAGGTCAGTGCAGTTTTTGAAAAAACCTGCCAACAAACACACAGCAATGAAAACGTAATCACCTTGGCAGAATAAGGCAAATGAAATGCAAGTAGGCCATCTACTGAAGGTCTTTATTATTTCAGCACATTGGCTCAGAGAGTACAGATGGAGAAATAATAATATAAAATACAAGATGACTACTTATCACCACAAGTGTCACAAAAACAATATTGGAAATGACAGTTTACTTAAACTATTTTTTGCAGTGGAGATTAAAGCATTGACTGATTAATCAGGAAAAAACTCACTGTATATAAAAGAGTCGTATATATCGAGATTTAAAAAATTAGTAGAAATATGCATATGTACACATCCACTGGATTTACATAAAAAGGTGTACGAATTTTTAGAAGCCTGTTAGTGATCACTAATCAAGGCCCTGAGAATATTTTTAAGTTTTTGGTTCCGACTGATTGGCACCACAGTGCGAACCAAACAGCTCAATCTGTAAATAAAAGACAGGATTTCATGCTGCTACAACAACGGTAAAAATAGGACATAAAGTAAGATTTTTCCCCCAGAGCTTCACTCTACTTCCGGTTGGCACTCGCAGTCCCGATAACACAGTCGTTCACCTGAAAAAACAGCAAACACAAAACACGAGGTGTAAACATCCAGTACAGTTTAAAACAATATCATCACCTCTGCTTTTACATTTTTGTCATGTTGTGAGTTTGTTGGTTGGTTTGTATGTTTTTGAAGATTACACAAAAACAAGTCAAATTCAATTTTGATGCAGATCCATTTGTTTCCACTTTCTGTAACATTGCAAATATTTCCACTGATTTCTCATAAAATAATTATGGGATGGATTTTCATGAGGGAAAAAAATAAATCATACATGTTTAGAGGACTGATATCTGTGAGTGTGCGTAATTTGGTGCATGTTGAATTTAAGGGGCTGTTGGGCCATGGTGTGCACTCTACTCAGTGCAATCTGGTTACATATTGTTTATGTTAAGGGACTTCGGTTCATGCTCATGTCAGGTTTTAGCAGCCATCTCATAAAAGGCACATATTTAAAAACAACACAAAACAAAGATGCCACTGACCTTGCTGGCAAACCTCAAGGAGTTGAGCGTTTCCCCGAAGCTGTCCGTCTCTGGGGCGATGTTCACGAACATCAGGCTGGGATTAGCACGACAGAAATAGAATCAGCATGAATAAACTTATAAGAATAATGTGACACAACGTAATGCAGCATCTTATGTAGCAGACCATTGGACATGTGAAGATACACTAAGGAACTCACGTCTTGCTGTTTCCTCCTAAGCAGCACTGCAGGAGGTATGTGAGCTTGGAGTTTCTGTACGGAATGTGGCTCTCCTGGATGAGAAGAAAAATCAGTTTATGTCAAACAAAATAAATAAAAAGGATTTAGATGTTGATGTAAACGAATCCCAGCATTGTCAGTTTTTATCCCAGCTCCTGCTTACAGACCTTGTTGGCCAGCGCGGTGATGACGAGGCCCAGGTTGGACAGAGAACCGTTGATGGCCGTCATCTCTTTGAAGCGCTCGCCCTGAGACTGACTCTTCACCATTCGCTCACTGCCAGCCAAGTCCACCAGGCACAGAGTGGCTATACACACAAAAACAAACGTGTTATGAAGGCTAAAAAAGCTTGATTATAAAAGAGCTTTTTTGGGGAACAGAATAAGAAGCTTCAGAGGCACAACATTGATGTTGAGTTCGAGCTGATGGCCAATGAACATTTTTGATTTTCAAAAAATACAAGTGAAGCCACAGTCCAGATGCTGGTTTAATCACTGGGGTTATACTCACACTTGCATTTGACATCTCTGCCAAAATTCAATCCCTCGATATCCAGCTGGAAGACTGAATGGGAGCGAGAGGAGCGGTCGTTCTGAGCCGTCTGGGCTGTGGAGCGGTTCTGATTGGCCAGGGCAATCATGCCGAGGACCTAGACGGAAATCAGTGAATTTTCTTACTCTTGAAAACAGTGTGTGGATACTTGTGTACTTCTTTCACAATTTCAAAATGAACAAGCTTTAAAATCTGCAGTTTATTGTCATCTTTGAAAGATACTTTTTCTTTTATAAAGATGCAGGTTATGTTGTTGATCATCGTGTCGTTTAAGCAGCTGAGATATAACCGTTCCGCCGTACCTGATCCTCGTTGGAGACCTTTTCATAGGTGAGGTTGGTGATGGTCACCTCATTGGTGGTTGACTTTCGGATTTCGTGTTCAGGCCTCTTGCTGGCTTTGCCGGTGTAGAGGAGGTCTCGCAGGGTCTCGTTGTAGATTTCAACAAAGCTTGCTGTGAAGGTGAACTGAGGTAAAAACACAGACACAATTCCTGTGTGTTATTATATCTCCTCCAGAGTTAAAAACATTCAGAGATATAAGTCAATAGTGAGGATTGTATGTAATGCTCTAGGCTCCACACCACAATATCTAATGTGCAGACCCTGGCTCCAGATGATGTTAAAAGCACAAGATGGCTGCACCTGTACATTTGAGCTTGGATTACCTCTTTCCCTGTATGCTCTCACACGAATCACAGACCACACTAACCTCCCAGCCTTGTGCTCCTAGTTTCTCTGCTGCTTTGAAAATTTGCTGCACCGCTCTGGGAATGACGCCTCTGGTCTCGTCAAACTCGTCTCCCTCCATGGTGTATGTCTTTCCACTTCCTGTCTGGCCATATGCAAAGCAGCAGACGTTGTAGCCGTCCAATGCTGACTGCACCAACAGAGAGATCTCCTCAAAGACCTGGAAATAAGGTGAAATGGTCACTGTGCAATTTCCTGCTTTGGCTGAACAAAATATGTGAATTAAAAAAAAAAAATACCTTTGAGTTATTCATGATAACTCAAAGATTGTTTTATAGATAGTACTGTAAGCTGTGACACATGAATATTGTTTACCTCTTGTTGTGAGGAATGGGGGCTAAACACGCGGTCAAAGTTGAAGTTGTAACTCTTCTGAGTGTCGGCAGTTTTGCCTGTATGAGACTGAAAAGAAGGAAGAGGGTAAAGAAAACAGTTTCTGTGACCACAAACATACCTGTGAGAGATGTGGAATGCTGACAGGATTCTCACCTCCTCTGTTTTGGCCAGCGTTATCATCTTGTTGTCACTGGCTGGGAGCTGGATCTGCTTGCTGAGGCCTCCACCAACCAGTGGACGCACTCTGCAAAAAACCCTGATGTTGCCCTGCGTGAGAAAGATGATGGACAGATTAGTCTGAGGCTTCATCCTAACTACCACGTTTTGGTTTTAAAAACTAATCACTGCTGTCTAATCTAGAGTTTTCAAGCACCTAATACTGAGAAGTTTGGAAATTCTACTAGCCCAGTTTTAGTTTGAAAATGTTGGGGCCTTGTGGTATGAACGGGCAGAAACTGAGACATTTGGAGACTTGACGCAGTCACACACATTCCTTTCCTGATTGTTTCTCATCAGTCACGACCTGACTATTAGCAAAACTTTGGTAGCACCGTCAGTAACAGTTCCCCTTTTCCACCATTGTCGTTTCTTGTCCGTATTTGATGTAACTAAGCAACCAACTGCAGAGTAAACAAGTAAACTTCTTCCTGTTAACATCGGTCAGTGTTAACCCAACACACAGATCAGCTCAAAGGCCTTTGAGAGAGTCGTCACGGTCACGATAACTCACCTTGAGCTCCTGAATAGCATTGTGGAGCCGCCTGCGCTCCATTTCACCGGCATGAAGGTCGTCTCTTTGCTGGGCCACGGTCTCTTTGAGACAGCGGACTTCTTCTTCAGTGTCTCTGAGGGTTGCCTGCACGCGGATCAGAGTCGTTTCCTGCACTGAGAGCTTCATCTGGAGTGAAAAGGGAGGAACAACTGAAACATCTTTTCATAAAATCTGAAAGTCTTGGTTGGGTTTTAGGACAGTTAGAGGTTCTTTAAACAGTTGACCAGTTGTTTGCTCAGATAAAAAACAGGCCTGAATAAATCCACTGAAGGGTAATAGAGTCCAGCAGGTCAAGTCTGGCATGTGTGTGTAATTATACTACACAATGAAGATCACCAGTATTCTCTGTTGACCAGGGTTAGGGTTAGGGGTTATACCTTAAGAGTTTGTAGCTCTGTCTCTTGACTGTCTCTGAGCGTCTCCATGACCTTGTATTTGCCCTCCAAGTTGGACAGCTCCTTTTGAAGAGTGCTCTTATCACTAGACACTTGCTCCAACTCATCCCGGACTCCTGACAGTGCCTGCAGCTCCTCTTCATACTCACTAATGAATTACAAAGAGACAAATTAGTGACACTACAATGTAATGGCAGTAAAATGTTTAATTTTATTCATTTTTCCAAATGAATCTGTCCTGGTACCTGATCTGGTTTCTCTGCTTTTCGAGCTCTTTCTCCATTACATCCACTCTTGTCCGACTCTGGGTCATGGAGCCTCTCAGAGCCTCATTCTCCTGGTTGACAGATTTGAACTTGGTCTGGTAGTTACGGATCTTACCCTCCATGTCGCTGACCTTGCCCTTCAGGTCCCATGCATGCCGTTTATTGGCGGCGGCTCCACCTGTAAACGAGAGCATCATCAACAGTCGTGACATTTATTATCAGACCTCATCTTCCCCAGTTCTTATTTCAGTCCCTTACAGAAAAACTATTTTGCCCTTTTCACAGAATTGCAACATTTGTAATTTGTTAGGAAGGCAAGTAAAAAACACTGCCATTTATTTAACGGCACTAATTTCTCACCTGCTTTTGTGCCAGTGGCTGCAACAGGTTGTTTCACATTGCCTCCCTTTGCTGAAGTTGCTGCTACAGATGGTTTTAGGACACCTGATGGGACAAAATGTGGTGATGGACAATGCATACAAATGAGCAGAGATGTTCACATAATAGATTTATTACCAATATAATGATAGATTGCGCTAAAGAACCGAAGAATTTTTTAATTGTCTTGATATCAGCTGGTAAAAAACACCTCCAGGTTAAAGGCTAGTGAACTCAATGCTGTCATCGTCTTACCTCTGGAAGGACCAGCAGCCACGGTGGCAGCTCCCATACCCCTGACTGGCTTCACTGTGTCCGGGAGAAAAGACAAACATCAAAATAAGAAATACACTTCTTAGAGATAAAATGTTTTTAACCACACACTTCCAGCAACAATGTCATTAATTGCTTAACAAGGAAGAAGCACCTGGCAGAAAAAAATGAATAAAACAATGGAACATAAGCAAACAATAACAAAAAGATAAAATTATAGATATAAATTATCAAATAATATAATAGTCAGTTCATTAAGGAAAACTTGAAGGTGGGATTTGAAAGAAGCCAGAGAGTTAGTCAGTCAGTCTCGATTAATGGACAGCAAATTCCATAATGTTATTGTTATCAAACCCTTACTGAAATGTATTTAAGGCTTGATACTTTGATAAAATGAAGTAAAAAGAAAAACCAAATGCAACCAAATGTATAGGGCTTGAATTTTAGAAACTAAATATAAAGATACGCAGAAATGCAAAGCTTTTCTGGTGTGAGAATCAGGTTCGAGATGTTAACTCACAAAGAGGGGCCCTGGCTGCTGCAACCGGCCGCTTCCCACCGATGATTGTCGCTGCCGCCTGTGGTTTGATCGGCTCTGGGTCCTTCCGAGTCCTCTTCTGTAAACACACACACAAAACACCATCAGCACAAAGCGAGAGCAGCACATCCACAGTTTGGTCTATAGAAGGGATCTCCTTTGTTCTGTACACCGATGTATAATAAATACCTCATCATTTTAGGGACACGTTCAAATTGGCTCTGTGGATTAATACTGTTATTGGCTTGTCAAATATCGGACTTAGTTGCAAAAAGATGTTTTCTTAAGAGTAGTACATAAAATATAATATCATTATCACAATATGATTTTCATCTGTAGCACAAGCAGTCGGAAAGAAGAACAGTTTTGCGGTCTGCAAATTAATTTATCAGAAATTTAGAACTATGAAAACAAATTAGTGCAAGATATAAAATAAATACACAACTTAAATATCTGCACTAGGCCCCAGAATATCCATTATTACAAGTCAGGATGGCGATGTACTGCCATATTGATATTTGGTCCCAAGCCTGGCATACAAGTATACATTCACAACAGTATACAATATGATGAGAATGTAAAAATGGTATGTATCTATATAAGTTTGGGGTATTTCACAATAAGAGGCATACATATGGTATAATATAATATATGTTATGTTATACAGATAGAAATTCAGTGATTGTGCAGAATTTAAATCTTCGACCTTCACTCAGGATTAACAACCTGTCTTTAAACTTAAGGAAATAATAATAGTTGTTGTACTTGTCCCTCAGTGCATCGCAGATAACAGATGTTTCTTAGTGTTGAGGACAAACCTGAGCAGGAGCACAGTCCGGGCCATTCTCTGAGCCGCTGCTGCTAGTGAGGACTCTCTTACTGGACATCACCGGTAAACGGGACATGCTCTGTCCACAGTCAGGAGGGAAATCAGCCATGTTAGCAAACCACAGAGAAAACAAAGTCTAACTCAGCAGGAAGAAGAATGCGACTGATGCACATTAGCTTAAAGCCACCGAGCAGCCGTTAGCCACATCGCTGACGTTAGCCGCCGTTAGCTTGAAGATACAGGAAACAGCTCCGTTGACCGAGCGGAGGAACTGGGTCTTAAAACCGCGCGTTCACACTTTGCGTGATTCTCATGAAAAGTGAAATCTTACATGGATGATAACAGAAACCTTGGATGACGATGATTCTCCTGCGCCGCGTCCGGACGTTTGAATTCAAATTCAACTGCTGGGCTCGGCGCTCCCGACACGCTGCCGTGATTGGCTGAGCCGCCGGAAACCACGCCCCTTTGTGTTGATGTTTTGGTCATACTGCACTGAACGTCCCGCTCGGGCGGGATACACGAGGTTTGCATGTCTAAAGGCAAAATCTCAATATTGATGAGTGAAACGAATCGTACTTGGGATTCACTGTAGCTCCGTCACTGTAAACAGATCTTATTTTATCTATATCATCATTTTATCATCTTTATATTTAGTCTATGAACTACATGAACCTCACGAAGTAAAGTTAGCTCACCTCTTTTACACGTTTTTTAAAATAAATATTGTAAAAATACAATTTTTCCATAACTCTCCTGGGTTTTTAAATTCAAAGCCAGTTGTTATCACTTCCTCTTTACCGACACTGGAATTACAGAAAAACATCTGTAGTCGAGTGTCTCTCAGGCCCAATGAAATTCAATAAACAAACACACAAACCAACCAACAAACAGACACAACACACACAACAGACACAACCCTTTAACAGAGGTAATAACTTATTTTACTAAGCTCAGTAGTCAGTTATGAAATGTCTATAATAAAAACGCTGGCTGGTCCCTGCACAGTTGTTTGTATTTAATATTTAAAACATTACGTCACTTTAAGGTTTTTGCCTAATTTCACTGTCTTTCGTGTACAGATGCAAATGAATGTTGATGGTATTACATTTTTTCAATATACACTGAAGAACTGCAGATGAATTGCAGTATATATATTCTCCTTCATTGACAAACCTGATTGGTATTTTGAGCTATTGTGTGAATAACTTTTTTCTTCCCAACACACGGACGCTTTTGCAATATTTTAACTGCGTATCAGTTGTGAACTGTTTACTCACTGTCTGATTATTTTGTCTTCCCTAGAGAATCCTTCGTCTGTAAATCATTCCAGGTTTTTGTCAAATTGATTAGTAACACAATAACACAAGGTTCGCAATTCCAGCTCAACAAAATGCAGACACAACTTGAGCCTCAGAATTTATCAAACAAGTAAAAAATAAATAGTAATCATACATACTTGTCAGGGCCATACAGACGGAGAGTTAACAAAACAAACAGAGACAAGACAATAGAGTAATTTCTTCATAAACTGTTTTTTTAAACTTTATTCTCCTTAAGGGAAGAAACAGTCTGTTCAGATGAGCAAGAGGTGTAACTGTGCATACAGTATGCCAGAGTGTAGCATAAGAGGGCAGTTAATTACTGTATTATTATCAGGAAAATCAGTAATAACATTAACATGAATATTGAGAATGGGTTATTTTTCATAAAAAGACACAATGAAGTACAGGGAGGAGTATATATGAAGACATCAGCCCTGTGTAGAGGCCGTTAGAACATTGTGATTGGGTAGAGCACAAAAACATGGCGGCAGTGTCCCAGGTCAACGATGTCACAGCCTTGTTACCTCCACCAAGGAGGTCATGTTTTTGTCTGCATTTGTTTCGTCGTTAGCAGGATTACGATGTTAACAGTGTTTGCAATTTGGTGCAGGTCCAAATGATAATCTGGATAGAGTGAAATTAAATGTGGTTTCAAAATAGGACTGCCATTTTTTAAGAATTAAGATTAACAAAGTTAAAGTGTTCATGGAGAAATTCCCAGCGGGACCACAGCAACGACAATTTTGTGAGAACCCCCTTCTGGCAAATTTAAAGGATTATCTTAACCCCAACTCCATCTCTGCCAACTGCTCTGTAATTTTTGAGGTTCGGTTGAAGTCTAGAAAAGTTTAATGGATGAGTGTGATTGAAAGTGCAGCAAATGTTTTTTTAGTCACATGTTACAGAAGGGACGAAAAACAAATTGCCATAATTTAACAAACTTTTTGGAAATTTCCCAAACACCTCAGACTTTTCTTTATCATTCTTTGCAGACTTTGTTGAGCGTAGCAGTTACACTTCGTCAGTGTTAAGGTGACCTGGGACACGACCAATGATTTGGTACTTGTTAATATGAGTTCCTTTAGTTTCTGTATATGCATTACACAGGACACACTTCCCTTTTACAGATGAAAAAGTATTTTCTATCTATTTTATGTACAGCATACTGAAATACAATAATGCCTCAGTTTGATAATAATGTGGATAATATTTGCAATACAGTTATAATGAAAGTAGTAATAATATGTATGAAAAGGTCTCTAAAAAAAGATTGATAACAGTACCTGTCAGCCATTTTTATCACACAATCATTATTTCCCCAACAATGTCGAGTTGGGCAGTCTCTACTCACTGGAGGTTAGTTAACTGTCTTCCTCTGAATAGTAAGAAAAAAAGGAACAAAAACACTCTGTACAGACTTTTCCCTGTTCCCTTCACATTCATGCACTCACGTGGCTTTCTCTCTCTTGTTCATACGTTCCTCTGTTGGTAGAAAAATACATACATGATATATTAAAAAAAGTACAATGATGACAAACATAGGCGCGAAGTACGAGCTTCACTAAGTGCTTTCTTTATGACCCCTCCCGCCCCAGCGACCCACTCGCTCCCTCTCGTGTTTACATCTTGCTCTGCTGCAGATTCCTCACATTTAGTGCATTCTCCAACCGCTCCGTCTCCGTCGTTCAATACTTTGGGAAATGGCTCCTCAGCTCCTCAATGTCTGAGGGGAGGTGGGTGTAAATAAGGACATCATGATTTGTGAAATGAACGCTGAGATTCAGCCTCAGGCTTTAAACCGATTCCAGAACACACCACGTCCTTTTCTTCCTGCTGCTCTTCAGCCCTTCTAAGGCCTTGTTTCCGCTCATCTGATCCAGCTTCACTTTGACAGGATCATTCAGATTTTTCTAGTCTGCCCTTATCTTTCAGTAGCACTGCGTCGCTGTTTCAGTTGCATTTCAGAATTTCTTTTTTCAAGACTTCCTTCTTCTTTCCGTCCCTTGTTTTGGCTTGAACAAAATACTGGAGAATGTTCAGATTAATGTGATCTGAATGTGTTAAAAAAAAACACACCATTCTCTGGACTGTAAATGTGCAGAGAACAATGTAATTTTTCTTTTTACAGATATTTTACACCTCAATCCTCCAATGATGCCTATTGCAAACAATGCAATCAAAAAGAGATGTGACACCGGTGAGCCGCTTTCAGCAAGATTCTCAGAGCAGGACTGCTGGTTTAAGATTTTAAGTGCATTTTAAAGAGCAAGTTGATTTAAGTTAAAATTAGAATAAAGATGCTTCAGGTCTGGATTTAATTTCCACCTCAATAATCATCAAAAGACTTAAAATATCAGATGAGGATTCGGGAGTCTTCACAAACTGGAGGAACGTTGCTCCAGGCTGAAGAATAAACCTCTTATATCTCTTTCCTCGACCAGCATTTCTATTGAGAGAAACTTTGCACCATGTTGGCTCAGGAATCGTGAAACATATAGTAAAATATCTGTGGTTGACCAAGTAATTTAATCCTCTACTCAACATTAAAGCTTCTTAAAATGAAGGAAAAAATGGCATTGAGTGAACGGGATTAGAAATTTTGAATTTTTGACCATAAGCGAGTAACTCCTTTAAAAATATTGTCACTCGAAGCCACAGGGAAGTGAAACAAAATGGATTCCACTGGTTCCTTATACAAGTATCAATAAACCAGATGATCTAGTTAACAACTTCCACCATATTAGCCATTTTTCTCCTCATTTTAAAAAAGCTACAATATTGAATACAGTCAAATTAGTTGTTCATTTGGAGCTTTTGTTTTTACACTGCAGACACATTAAGTATTTCCTCAGAGTGGGAAGATGCAGCCTATGAGTTCATGTGCTCCACCTGTATGGCTGATGTGGAGACAGTGAGGCAAAGGTCTTTGTGGACCACCGGCAGGTCTGCCACCGAGACCGGTTTGTACTGGATCTCACCGGCTGCCACTGTCTTGTATTGATGCAGGTCAAACGGGCACTGAACCACAGCTTCCGTGGGTTGCTGGTAGCTGCCTGGGGGTCCTGCGTTAGGGTTCTGGTTGCTAATATTTGGGTTGTTCTGGCTTTGGAGCTGGCTCACTCTGCCTGCACCGCCTCCTCTCCCTCGGCCACGGCCTCGGCCCCTGCCCCCTCCTCCGCCTGGCGTAAGGCCCTGGGCCTGCTGAGCAGCTACTGTTGCTGCCACTGTTAGTGGGTCGGGGTTGTGCTTCCTCATGTGTTTCATTAGATACGTCTCCTGTAGTAAAGGAGAGAGAAATAGAAGATAGATGAGGGGTACATCAAAGTTCAGTGGTTTCTCTTCTACGTCTGTCAAAGACCCTGCTCAGACCTGACATTAACATCCTGAGTGATTCCATCACAAGTTCAGGTCTGAACGCACCCAAATGCCTCCAGAATACATCTTGCAATCTGATCACTCAGGCCACATTTGGATACATTCAGGATGCATTTTAATGCCAGGTGTGAACAGAGGGACATAACGCTGTCCACTTGTGATTGGATCTCTCAGGACGGATGTTAATATCAGGTCTGAACATAGACAAAGTTAGACCGGAGTCTGTCTCGTCTGTAAAACCTTAATGTGAGAGCTTACCGAGGTATAGGATCGGTTACAGAGGCCGCAGGAGAAGAGCTTGGCATGTTTGACAGTGTGTGTGGACAGGTGCACCTCCAGGCTGGCAGCATCTGTGTAACCACGGTTACAGTTGTGGCACTTGAACGGCTTGTCTTTGTTGTGCTGCCGACGGTGAGACTGAAGGGAGGAAACATACAGGGGGGGGGGGTTCAGTTAAGAAAGACAAAAAGGGATAAGAGGAAATCAAATGAGAGAACATTTCATCAGCTGCGAATTTATTTACCTGTAGGTTGGACAACTGGGTGAAAGCTTTTTCACAGCCAGGATGGTTACACTTGTACGGCCGGTCACCGGTGTGAATCCTACAAAAAACAGATGTTAGTTTATCACACTATCACTCTTAACTGGTGGCATAAAGAAAATTAATTCAATATTGTGAGTAATTAGTATGTTTCCTCTTATCCAAACCAACATAGTGTACATCAGTGTCCCACGGCATCATTGATTCCCATCATCACAAATCACAGTTGACATGCATGCACAAGCATTACGACCAAAGCTTGGTATTTTCTCATGTTTTAGTTTCTCCTTCATTTAATTTCACTTCAATAAAAACTTTTTTTATTCTCGTTTTATTAGGATTAAAACTATAGTTTCACTTTACCCCCGGTACAACATGGCAAATCATCATGTCTTACACATTTTAAAGATGCTATAAACTCAGTGCACACTGTAACTCTCTACACACCTGCTCCCATACATGCAGACATAAACACACATTCAGACGTTCGAATCCACCCAGCCCAGCCCAGACCAGTACCGTGTGTGCTGCTGTAGGTGACTGAGCTGCCTGAATGTTTTCTGGCAGTAGGAGCAGGAGTAGGGCTTGGCCCCAGTGTGGATGCGGATGTGCTGGGACAGGTAGCTGGAGTTGGCAAACGACTTGGAGCAGTGGGGACACTTGTGGGGCTTGGACTCAGTGTGGTTTCTAACACCAGGACCGGAGGGTTGAGGGGGATGGAGAGAGAGAAACAGAGAGAGAAACAGCGAGAGATTTTTAAGCTACAGCATGACCAAAATTCATGATGAACTGAACCAAATCATGCGTTTAACAGGATCTGCGATCACACGCGTTGATCATAGATTGTTAAGTACGACAGTGTGCTCTTTGTGCTGCGTCTGAGTTGTGAAAACACAGAACAAAAACATACAGCAAGCACAGTCTCTCTCTCTCTCGCTCTCTCGCTCTCTCGCTCTCTCTCTCTCTCTCTCTCTCTCTCATGGGTGTGTATTATGTATAATATATGTGAATATCTGGCCATGTGGGCGACCAAAGGAGAAAATCTCCCTGTTAAAAACGAATGGCCTGAAACCCCAAAGAAAAGCCAGTGCATGGCAATAAGGTAAATGAAAACATAGAGAAGGCGAATGACAAGGTCAAACATAAAATTAAAACATTTATCTGAGCTGTGACGACATGAACAGGAGAAAGCTGCTTTCATTGTCACACGCATGTAAAACCATTCTCTGATAAGCAGCTTTGTCCCTTTTGCAGATGGGATCATGCAGGTGTTGAAAACATGCAGGGTTACTTGGTGTAGAAAAAAGGCAGACAATAAGGTGCGCTGGTTTAAAGCAACAATATGTAACATTTACTGAGCAGCAGCGCCCTCTGCAGCCACACGTGGTGATTAATTCTGTTGGGCTTCGTGTCCGAGCGATGAACTGGTTTTCATGTGGAGAAAAAAGTGTTAAGTGGAGCTCTGACTGCGTCGTCCCACTCACTGAAAGCAGGATATTACCCATGATCCCCGGCTTTCTGAACCAGAAGAGCTCCGCTGTAACAAATCCACCAAACTCTGTTTAGACTTTTTCATATTTAAAAATTTTTCCTGGCTGAATATTGGAGATAATCACTGGTTTTTAATGTTTTCTAAGACTTTTTAATGGATATACAGCTCAGCTTTACTCTTCAACTTGCTGCACCTGATTCTGAGAATTGAAACTGTGACTAAAGCTGCTTTCAGACGTGCACAGAACTCTGGATATTGTAGTGAAATTATCCAGAGGGCATGTATGTAGGAATGCAAATGTACAAGTCAGAGCAAAAAACTCTGGAGAATATCCGAGTCTGTGAGTTATTGTCCAGAGAATTCATCGGGAGTGAGTGGGTGTGTTGATGAGGTTTCCGACAGACGCAAAATTGAAAAAAAAAAGAAGAGGAGCCAAACACGTAGAAGATGCCGAATAAGATGTCAAGAGGGAAAGACTACGAGATTCGAGAGCTTTTAATGATAAGGCCCGACACTGGTGTGGATGTGCTGTAAACGAGCAGAATTCATACATCCTGCCTGCCGCTTGCTGCACCGCTTGCCTGAATGTTCCCAGTCTGACCCGGATAATCTCCTGCGGTGTCCTTCATATGTGAAAGACAAAGTCCAGAAAATGTCTGGACAAAATCGTCTGGACATTGTCAGGAGTTCATGTCTGAAAACAGGTTATCAGTCAGTTCCACACTTCTCACAGGAGATCGTACCTGCTTACCAAAGACGTTCAGGGTGAGGAGTGGGAATGAGAGGGGAAACATTCTCCCTATTCCAGGTCAGTAAACCATTAAACATTAAACTAATTTTAAAGCTGTTTTAACCTAAAAAAGTTGCATAGTGTTGTTTTAATTTCCACTATCTGTTAATAAGCTTAACATAATCTGTGCTCCGATTTGATTTTAGCTTGTTGTAAATTTTATTGAAAAGGTGACGTTTTCAAATAATAAGTGACACCTATGACAGTGAAAGATCTGCAGAAGGTGATTCAAACCAAAGATAGAGGTGGATCCAAAGAGTAACCAAGACAACATGCATGCAATACCAAGCCAAGCCAAGCTTATGATGGTAACACGGGCAGGATGAGAAACGTAACATCAGCCACCGGAGAAATTCAGGTATATTTCAGTGGCAACTGGTTCTGTAAGATGACAACCTCAACCAACCACCAGAGCATCCATCACCGCACTCAAGAGAATTTTAGCTCATATTTCAATGATTCTGGTAATATCTCAGTTACAAGAAAAGAAATGGATGAATACACAAAATAACAATCTTTGGTTTAATATGAGTGTCGCACTCTAAAAGGCGATGGCTAGATTGTGCAAAAAGGGGTTTACACTGTCAACACACTCCCAATAAATATCTAACTTACCATCCCTTCCTCCCTTCATTCATTCATCACCACACACAGACCCACACATAACAGAAACACACATGCACAAGAATGTAACTCCCCGCAACCCCCTCCACAGACACACACGACCCACTCAGCTCAGTACCGTGTGTGCTGCTGTAGGTGACTGAGCTGCCTGAATGTTTTCTGGCAGTAGGTACAGGAGTAGGGCTTGGCCCCGCTGTGGATGCGGATGTGCTGGGACAGGTAGCTGGAGTTGGCAAACGACTTGGAGCAGTGGGGGCACTTGTGGGGCTTGGCCTCGGTGTGGGACTTGGCGTGGATCTGCATGTCGGACTTGCTGAAGAACGTCACTGCACACATCCGACACCTTGGTGAGTGAGGGAGAAAGACAGAGAGAAGAAAATCTTTAGAGATTTAATGTACAAATCCTGTACATTCCCATGATTATAGCATCTGTATTGACAGACATGTTCTGAACGTTTTCTCTAATCAAAATAATCTAAACTAATCGACTACCTGTAGGATTTGGGGCCATCCTTGCTAGTATGATCATCCTCATCATTTGACAGGTCGTATGGATCAGCAGTGTGGTGCTACAACACAATGTCAACATATTAGTTTTGCTGAGAAGGAAAGAAAATCGTGCTGTAACTATATATATAATATACATGTAAGTATGTATATATGATAGGCACCTGTCCACCAGCAGCTAGATGTGCAAGTATTAATGTATCGCTTCCTGGAGGGAGGACCCCACCTACTCCCGCCACTCTGCTCATCACCTGTTTGCTCTTCCTGCCTCGTTTTGATGGCGTCTGCATTAAGACAGCAGGAGGGATGGCAAGGTCCTGCTTCTTGTCTGGAAACAAGAGAAAAGTCAAAAGAAATGAAAGAGAAAACGTAGGGCGGAGACAGAGAGGGTGACTATTAGAGATGGAAAAATCCAACACGCATCACTTGCATGACTTGTTCCTGCCTCAGGATAAGAGATAGACATGAGCATGTGCATGATTGCACATGACGGATACATGTGGAAATGACTGAAGTGATGGTGACTGTACCTGTGTTTGAGGGGTGCACTGCAGACACTATCATGGTGGTGGCAGTGTGGGGTCCTGCTACAAAGGACTGCGTGGAGGAAGTGGGGACCAGTGTGCCTTGAGAGGTGGTGATCACTAACCCCGCTAAGAGGAAAAGATTTTTTATTTATTCTCTAGGCATGTGAGACTATTATTCCTTTTACAACAGACTATTTGGATTAAAATTATTCAGACCAACGTTCAGGTTCTTAACTTGTATCTTAAAGGAGACATCTTTTTTCAGTGTTTTTTTCCTCTTGTGTGTTACATAGATTTTTATGTATGTAAAAGTTCTTCAAATTTAAAAAGCTTAAGGTCCAAACACTGACCAATCACAGCAGACTGGGCTTTATCAGGAGGGGGGCCTTAAAGAGACAGGAGCGAAAACCAAGTGATTGAGACAGAGGCTGAAAAGAGGAGCTGCAGCAATGGACAGTTTGAGGAAAGTGATGTTTATTCTGAACATTAGTGCATGTTAAGCTTTTACAGTAATAACACCAACTAAAATGATCAACCTGAATATGTGCAGATGTCTCCATATGTCTCCTTTAAAATTATTAAAACCTGTGAATAATGACACTGAATAGAAAGAGACTTTACTGGATCTAAAGAAAATGTTCAGATCCAGATTCGTGGCAGCTGTCGTTGAATCTTAGTTTTCCTGACGCTCATGCACCCATCTCACCAACACATATCATAAGACTACAGGGAGCTGGTGAATGGAGTGGGGGATGTCATGATTCAGGAAAGAAAAAGGTGGGACACAGCAGCCCACTAACCTGCAGTCATGATGCCCGTGGAGGGCACAACGGTGACGTTCTGGGAGGTTTGCGATTGGTGCAGGTGCCCCCCGATTGCAAATAATGGTGCGCTGCCACTGCCTCCGCCATTTCCTCCTGCGCTGCCCCCACTTCCTTCCTGTTTCGGGACCAGTCGAACACCGGCCCCTGCGTCCACTGAGCCGGGGATGGCGAGCACAGCCATAGGGTAGTGGGGGGAGGAGGTGGAAGACGCAGAGGAGTGAGAGAAGGAGGCTGCATTGGCCTTCTCCAGGCCTAGCTGCTCCTTTGCCTTGTTCAGGAACATGGCGTTCTCAATCTAAACAAGGATGAGTGGAGGGGTGGGATGGTGGAAAGAGGAAGGAAGAGAGGAAGAGTGAAGGAATAATGAGGAAAGGAGTGAAGGAGTGAAGGATGGGTAAGGGTTCAATTTTGGTGTAACAACAGGGTAATGGTGGGGTTAAGAAGAGATATGGGACCACAGAGTAAGCGATAACAAGAAAATGAGAATGGATGAAGAAAGAGGGATGAGGAACGAGGGGTTGTGAAGAGGTGAGGAAGAGGAAAAGTATTATAGTATAGTATAAAAGTAGTATAATGATAATTAATGGAGTCGGAAGGTGAATGATGAAGATAGAAGTTGCAAAGGACAAAGAGAAAAGGACAAAAAAAGACAAGATATGTGGGAAGACAGGCAGAGGAAAAGTGACGGATGGTTTACATGGAGAAAAAGAGAGAGAGTGAAAGAAGTGGAAGAGGAAAGTTCACAGAGACAAAAAACGTAAGATGAAAAAGAGAAGATAAAAGATGATGTGGAGAGAATAGTGTGATGGTGAAAGACGAAGGGATGGAAGAAGAATAGAGAGGATAAGGGGAGGTGTCCCAAAGCAGGATGAGGAGAGCGAAGGATGGCAGTGGGTTAGGGAGAAGACGAGGAGGAGAGGAAGGCAGTGGGAGAGTGAGAGAGGAGAGAACGAAGCCATGGTGAGATGCAAAAGGTGAATGAAAACAAGAGAAACAAAGAGAGGTTGAAGAGAGGAGAGGGACAGGAGTGATCACATGAACCTTCACAGAACTCAAATAACTTTAATGTGAGGTTAACTTGACCAGCTAAGTGAGTGGTGTCATTTAAAACAAGTTCAGGGTCAAATCACTGTCTGGTGTCATGTAATCTTTAAAGCATCTTTTTCCCATAGCACAAACCACTACACAATGTGTATTTCAAGACAATTGCAACAATAAGGTTGTCTCTACCTGTCCTTGTACAGTTGGGACAGGAGACCAAAAGTATGATGAGTTGAAATGAGAATCGTCCATTATTTCTGTAAGTAAAAAGCAAGACACTTAGAAAACACCCGTCCTCCTCCTCCTCCTCCTCACTATGACCTTGTATGAACCATCATCTTCGTTTGTTTCCTTTCCTTGTATCCTCTCCTCTGAACACGTCACGTGTGTGGAGTTGGAAGCCTTTGACAGTTCAAGGTGCCTGAAATGCTTTTCAGATTTATGCTGCTGTGTTTGCCTTTCTTAGTTTGATCAGATTCACAGAGAAGAGGATGTAAAAGGAATCAGGCGAAGATGTTCAATCCCAGAAAGGATGGATGCCAGAGTTGAAACACTAATGATCATCAGTCTTGGAGGCTTTTTGTAATGTTTTATGACAAAGTCCATGCACTTGCTCAATAGTCTCTTCGACAGCATGTGTTGCTCTAAACGAATATCACAATCTCAGAGTGGTTGCTTTATCAGCGATATGTCAGTGAGTCTAATTTTGGATAACGAGTCAATGTTAACGTGTCAGAAAGTGGCCTGGTGAGGTAACATGGCTGACTTCTAATAACATCCTTTCTAAGAGTGCCTATGGTTCATTGAAAACAACACCCGCTGTTTAAAGCTTCGTTCAGACGTGAACTGAAGTCTGGATATTTTCCTGAAACAGTTGCTCCTGATCTTTTCAGGAACTTTTCTTGCCAGCTCCCTTCATAAAATGTCTGGAAGATGTCCGAGTGAGCACATGTGAGAATACAGCAGGAAAATATGCAAGAAATTCACAGCGAAGCGAGTTGGAGTGTTTTAACATTTCGTGTGACTGACGCAAAATTGGAAGAATGTTACGATGGGAAAGAGGAGCTGACTAAGAAAAGGCAACGAGATTCCAAAGCTTTGGGCGATAAGGGCCGTCGCTGCTGTCAATCTGCTGTCAACAAAACCATGTGATTTCCTCAGCAGGATTCATGTCATGTCCTGTTAGCTCCACCCCTCGCCTGAATGTTCTGGGGATTTTCCTGTTGATGTGAACAGGTCTACCTGCACAATCTCCTGCTGCCTCTTCATGTGGGGAAGACACTCCGGGAAATGTCCAGACCCAATTTTTCAAAACATTTTCCTTCGTTCGCGTCTGAAAACAGCTTTTCACCCTGATAACAAAACCTGTTTCCTGACACACAGGCAACACGTCCTCTGCAGCACAAAGGAGGAAGTGTCATAGTTTCATCGTTTGATGTCGGCATGCGTTTGCACTTTATTGTCAACACACTCTGCTCCTGCTGCAACAGTAAAATGAGCTATGAGACCTGACTTTGTGTTTGCATGTGAAGTCTGTTTACATGCAGAGCCACGAGAAGCATGCATGTGATTACATGTCAGTAAAGATGAGCTGACATTGAGTGTAACTGACCAACTGACACTCTGGGGAAGAACAGGCCCATGAAAGACAAACTTCAGACATGAACTGTTGACACAGATAAACTAAGGTGACGGTATATCGCTTATATCTCGTGCATAACATTGGCAGAGTGTAATAATACATGTGCATGTGTTGTTTCCCACGAGCCTCGTCTCCCCGCTGCAGCTGCACCACCTGTAAATGTCGGGGAAGCCTCTAAAAGGCAGAAACACTGCAGGTATGTGGCAGCTCGGCAGCAGATCTGAGGGCTGGTCCTCAGAGCCGTGTTAACTTCCAGTGACCCGAGAGACGTTTGTTAACGCGGGTCACAAGCTGCCTGCAGAGCTGTGGCACAGCTAGCCGCGAGCTAACGTTAGCGGCTGCGTAAACAAACACGAACTACGGTCGGATGGTCGACGCTAGCGTTAGCTGCTAGCAGGACGAGGGGCGCTAGCAGCTAACTCGCCTCCATGAATGTTCTCCTTTTGTTCGCTGCAGCTACACGCAGGCCCGTGTGTCGGTGCGGGGAAGCGGGTGAGTAAACACGGACACACTCGCTCCCTACGCCTCCATCCTTCACTCGGTGCTCATCTCACTGCGAGAACAGGGAAAACTGAAAAAGTCTCAAATTTAAAAAAAAAAAAAAAAAAAAGAAAAAAAACAGAAAAAAAACAGAAGACAGAAAAAACGCAGGAGTGAGGGAGACGCAGCTCGGTGCAGACTTCCGGCGGCCGGTGCTGCGCGAGCCAGTGGAAATAACACTTGTTTCACGGTTCGTTAACGGCTCCGGGGATAATTACCGGTGAGATCGGGGTCCCGTCGACCCCCCGCAGCCTCCGCGCGTCCCGACGGATGAAACTTTGTTGAAATCCTCAAACCTCAGATCTGCCTCTTTTTTCTTCTTCGCTTTTTTTCCCTCCGGCTCGTCGTCAGCGTCAAGTCGCACATAGTCAAGCCGCCGCGTTTCCGGTCCCACCTTTCAAAAATAAAACCACCGCAGTTAACAGGCAATTCGGCTTTAAAGGGAAAGTTCACCGATAACAATTAGAATTCACTTGTTATCTACTCACCACTATTAGTGGGTGAAGGGTTTGAGTCCACAAAACACTTTTGGAGTTTCATGTTTCCCTATTAAATGCATTGTTTTGTTTTTTAGTGTCCTAAACTTAATCTTGATATGACTGTTTGCTCTCTGGTGATTTATCCTATTGTTTTCATTCCTCCCACTTTTTGCTGTATTTGATACCGATAGATAGATAGATACTTTATTGATCCCAATGAAATGCTAATGGAGATATTGACAATACAAATATTTAAAGTATAAGGTGATTGAAAGTATCAGAGGCAGAGTACTGAAGCCAAATATAAATACAGATTTGAAGATGAATAACTGACGCTATACAAAGTTGTGCATTAGACTAACATAGCCTGTAAAAATTATGGTGCAGCAGATTTAGGTGTATTTTAAAAAAAAAAAGTGAAAACAGTGACACAGAAAAACTTAAAAAAGAAGACTAGAGATATAAAAAATATATAATCAAATAAAGATAAATATAGGCAGTAATGGTGACAGATGGTGTCCATTACTTCCCTTATCCGTTTGTTTTTGCCAGTCAGTCGTGATGTTGCTCCTAATTACTGCTTTAGCTTCAGCCTCACTGAGAGCTACCTCCATAACTCTCCTGTTTTAGAGATTGAAGAGAAATCTGCCATTTCATCGCCCTCGATGTCCCTGTGAGCCGGGATCCACATGAACTTGACTTGTGTTTCACCTAAATCTTACACACGGGACCTCTATGGGATATTTCACCCATAAATGAAAATACACTCATTATCTAGTCACCACTATGATAATAATAATGAACTTTGTGTTTTTAAAAAGGTTTATATAAAGAGTTTACAAAGTGCTTTGACAGCAAAGCAAGAAAAGTAAATATAAGAGAAATATCAATCGGCAGGATGCAATGTGACAAGAGGCCACACGACCACATTTAGGTGGAAACAAGGTAATGTTCAAATTAAATCAATAAATATAGAGCTGTGTCACATGAAAACTCAGGTTTGTCTCACTTGTGAAAGAGAACAATGTTACTTCCTGTATCTGTTGAACTATCCCACGCTAACTTGACACAGCTGCCAACCTCCACACAGTGTCTTCCGGTGCAATAATTACCTTGTCAGTGTGAATACATCAATATATCAGATGCTTTGTGAATGCTGATCTAATAAATGTCATAATCGTTAGCACAACACAATTTTCCAAATGATGACACTAGTCCCACACACCTTTCAAAACTTATAATTTCTGCAGTGCTTGTGTATCTGTCACAGAAACAGAGCCAGTGTTGAGGTTGCACGTTTGAATCCCTGGAGAAAAAAAACGAGTTATTCCTAGTTCGGTGCAAACAGAAATAAAAATCTACAATTTGTGTCAGATCAATGAAAACAAATGTTTGTTTATTAGGACCTCATCGTGCATGTGAGCGCTGGTCTTCATGCAGTCACCATAAATAACATTAACCAGTTACAATTCAACAGAAACACAACTTACACAATGATGCAAAATAGAAAAGGAACATAAATACAGCAGCAACAACATGCACAAATCAGAAAAACCCCAAACCAGAAGATAAGATATGAGCAAAGTAATAAATAGACGACAGAAATTAATTACTCTGTTTTCAGAAAGAGAAAAAAGAACATTTGTGGTTTCCTTTTTTTGCAATTTAATGACATTTATAACGTGTACAAGATCCTGGAAAAACATTTCGCTAAAACACACCCAGAATAATTTAAATTCAACAGAGTGGTATTTTCCAGGAGTTGAAATAACACAGAAAACCACTAAAGTGATTAAACTATCTTAAATACATTTATGATGAAACAGTGCTGTTAGTTGAATTGTTAATGGTAACACTGCTACATTAATACTGCATCAAATATCAAATATATACTGTATAAGTACATCTATGTTCATACACAGTGTCGTGTCAGTAGAACACTTCAAGTCACTTCAATACAGAAGCACAAAGATTACATTTCCTACCTGAGGCGACCGTGAAGTAGCACAAAGTGAAGCACATGCATTCTCAAGATTACAGTTAGTGTGACAGGTATCTGTGACTGTGTGATAACAGCAGTGTTCATCTTCCAATAAATAGAATTTACCTTTTTAGAAAGCTGCTTTAATTATTTGGCTGTACCGTACCCAGCAGTGCACAAGCACACAGTGAGGCGTTTAGGGCTGGGGGTTATGCAGAGGAGAAAGAAACAACCGTTTTTGGTTGAATTTACTGCCGTCAAACAGCCACGAAAAAACAAAACGTGCAATACAAATTCTTTCCAACAAATGACACTAAAGAAACGTAAACATGTTTTCTTGGATAAATTCCTCAACTGTTTGTGTGTCTGTTGACACGTTAAATTAGGAAATAAATAAGATAGGGTGCCCACGTGAAACATGATTTAATACCCAGCCCCAGGGGTTGTGGTGAGGTAGAGGGCGATAGAGTGAGAGTTATGATATAAAGTTTATACTTTTATAAATAGTTTGAGCAGTTCAGAGATAAACCTTCACGAGCATCATCCTTCTGTGTGACAGATACATCGACTCTAAGATAAGAAGCTGCCAATATACGATGTAAGAGGCCGACAAACAAAATTCCAATTTTTCTCCTTTTCTCACCACTAGTTTATCGCTTCTGATCAAATCTATCATCTCCTCACATCAGACTTTCATTAAAAAACAATAATCATACATATATCCTCATTTTAGTACACTGTGGTATTCCTATTGCTACGACAGCAGATTACTTTAAACTTTGTTTTCCATAAGCCATACTTGTACAAGAGCTGCTACATAACTGGCTTCTATAAAACAAAAAGCACCACTTTGCTTAAGAATACATCCAGTTAATACAGTATTATTAGGATTGTGAACACGCATCACATTTGTCAATATTTTTATTTAAAATCTTAGAGAATTATGGTATTTAATACCAGATACTGTATTATACTGGTATAACGTAATCAAAGGGACCTTACAATAAATATTTTCCAAAAACCAATGAAAGTTAACACTGGTTCAGCAGGATAAGACGAGAAGAAATCACCCAACATCGTAGACGGCGAAAACACATAAAATATAAAACAACAGTTAACATGTACATGATAAAGCCACACAGATTTATAGATGGTATCATAACACTGATTATGTTCAATCTGCAACCATCTGAGATAACACTAAGTACTGATGTTGTTTTTATAAATTTATGTGTTTTAATAATTCTGTGGATTATATTTCTACATTATTCAGTATTTTGTCATTTATTTTCATACTGATGAACAGTGTTTTAAAGTTTGAAATAAAGCTAAATAAAATAATAACTAAAATACTTCAGGATTGACAAATCCTTAACTCCTTCATGTAGTAAATATCAATTCTGATTGAAACGCGTGACGTGCTGAAACTACAGGGGGCGGTTTTGTATTCGACTGTGTAACGTTTGTAGATTGGTAAATGAAGGTTTTGGACCATTTGCATTAAACTGTCATGTTAAGATGCACTTAAGGTTTGGCAGCAAGGCAGCGCAGACAGGCAGTTATAGAGAAGACATTACAGGTACATTACAGTGGAGCAGGGGGGGCGCACACACACACACACACACACACACACACACACACACACACACACACACACACACACACACACACACACACACACACACACACACACACACACACACACACACACAGTGACATTAAGAGAAGAAGAAATACAGGATACACCGAGACTTCCGTTACATTTGTTGCTTATTTCAGTTTTCACATCTGATTATGTCAATGAAAATCAATTAACAACTCTGAATTTTGTGATATAACGCACAGGAAGTGTTTTAGTTTTAAAACCCAGAGTCTGTAGAGGATGTACTCAGTGGACACATGGATCATATAAGAACAAATATTTTGAAACAAGAACTGTAACTGTAGCCAGAGGAGCACAATTCTTTCTCCCAAATCAAAGCTTACAATCAGTGACACAAAGGAAAATTAAGAAAGTGAAAGAGTTTGTCTTTTTCACGACACAGAAACGTCAAAAGAAGATGTTGGCGGAGGAAGGGACATATTATGTGAGAGTTGTTAGGGCGGAGGAAGGAGGCCATGTTAGCAGACTCGTGCAAAGAGTCCAGGCAGACGATAAACGACAGCAGGAGATGATTCTCTTCACCCTGTACGAGAGGTCGCCTGCACGAAGGAGCGATCAGAGGGAAATAAAGACTTCATTAAAGTTCAGCCTAAATTTTGGATCAACCACCACCAGGGACTAAAAAACTGAATGGAATTAGAATGTTGTAAACAATAGTTTTTTAACACTTAATCTAAATAAACTTCAGCAGCGATGATATGTTGGGCTTGTGTGTTCGTTTGAGTTATTTTGTGTCTAGTGGCCAAACCTTTGACTATCATTCGGTTTAGGTGCAGGAGAGCGTTACCAGGGAGATGCTGATTCCGGTCAGTTTCTCCACCGTCTCAGGGAGGCGGGTCATGATGTCCAACACCTCTCCCGTCAGTTTGGCTGCGCCCACTTCGCCTCCTCCACTGGACACCATGATAACTTTGTTGGCCTCACACAGAGGCTTGCTGATCTCCTCTGCCATCTGGTGGAAGACAACGAAAATGTTAAAACTCATGTGCAGAGGAAACATGAAGAACGGAGAAAGAACTCAGTACAATTTGGTGCAGATCTAGATCAGGAGGCGGATCCATGAAGTTGTCGTGGGCTGTAAAAGAACTCGTCTCTCACCAGAGGCAGTTTCTCCAGCAGCATGTCCACCATGGCTCCATCCTTGTACTGCTGGAAGGCCTCTGCCTTCTTTGACATCTGCTCCGCCTCTGCACGACCTTTGGCCTCCACTGCAAACGCCTCAGCCTCACCTTTAATCTGAAGGAGACAAGAGGATGGGCTTCATTTTACTAGAAAACACAAAGTTTGTCAAGAGGCCACATCCATCTGATAAGATCAATACTGAATATATAAAATTCTCAATGTAATTTCCATCTTAAGCTTTTAAAATAAAATGAACGACCAGCTGAGTTGAGGTTCTGTGACTCACCCTGATGGATTCTGCTTCAGCTTCTGCCTCCATGATCAACTTAAGACTGGACAGAGAGAAAGAAACGCAGAGTCAGAGAAACACAGATCCAGTCTCAAACAGCCCCATGTAATAATTATAATAATTCTTGTCATGCTTCTTACAACAGAGAAAAAAGTAAACCGAGAATGAACGTGAAACTCACCGCTGAGCTTCAGCGAGTTTCTCCAGACGGTACCGCTCAGCCTCTGCAGGTTTCTTCACCTTGGCCTCCAGCTCCTTCTCCCTGCGGGAGATCTCCTGCTCCTGCAGCATGATCTGCTGCGTCCTCTCGACAACCTGCACCTGCATCTTCTCCTCCTCGATACGCTGCTTCGTCTTTGCAACCTGGCAAAGGACGAATATGTTAAAGATAAGCAGAGGATGATGTAGTCAGTTCAAATTCTTGTCGAGAGTCAACAATTACAAAACTGCAAGATGCTGATGAATGCACCTGACAATGTAGGATACATAAAAACCCAGACATTACCTTAAAGAGTTCATTCATGACATTATCCAGATGTTATTTACTCTTGTGTACCTGCAGCTGATAGGCCATCTCCGACTCAGCCTTCTTAGTGTTGACCTCAATGTCATAGGCTGCTTTCTTCAGCTCATAGTCCCTCTGGGACTTTGCCATGTCGATCTCGTTCTTGTACTGAGCAGAGACTTTCTCCTGCATCGCGTGGGCTTCCTGCAGAGACACAGACACACAGAGACGACGAAACAATAATGAACAAGTAAAAAAACATGATCAGTGGGAATAACTCTTGAATATGAAGCCCCTTTTCCACTGGTTAAAAAAACCCACCAACACCTGCTAAAATCTGGCTTTTTTTCTGCAATATGAATGTATATAGTCATCGCTCAATCCCAGGTCACATGACTCGGCAGAAGACACAAAGGTAAGACAGCGAGATGAGAGAGCGCCTCCTCATCCGGGACGTTTGTGACATTGAACATGACGGAATAAACCAAAAGCAAAACTCCTCTACGAGCAATGTAAAGGAGTCAAGTGAAAAGTGTCTGATTCTTTAAAGTCCTCTACAAGTAAGATGATCTCAAAGACGGCCTCGGTCGCATCCTCAAAATAAAGAAGACAATATACTCGCTACCTGGTGAAAAGAGGTTTTTCTTGCAATGAGAAACTGCACCGTGGAGGAATAACAGAATATCTCACCCTGATTACAGCATCTCTCTTGTTCTGGGCCTCTCCGATGCGAGCGTCTTTCTGCACCTGGGCTGTGCGACCTTTTCCCAGGGAATGCAGGTAATCCTGCATCCCAGAGGAGAAAGAAAATCACACATGTTCATTCATGGCCGACATTGAAATCTTGCAGTGCATCACATACGGCTATACATTAGAGTTTGTGATGCGGTTATTGTGGATGAGTGCGAGGCAGTACCTGGTCGTCGTGAACATCTTTGAGCGTGTAGCTGACCACGCTGATGCCCATGTTGACCAGGTCTGAGGACGCCACCTTGAAAACCTGCTCGGAGAACTTCTTCCGGTCCTTGTAGATCTCCTGTAAGGGGAAGATGTTTAGTGTGATGTGGGAGTCGGGCAATCTTTGTCCCAACAACCAGTCGCACGCTGCTGGAAATCATTACATTTAATTAATTATTACTTCCACAAACCGAGTCACCTCGACAGTCAGGTGGGCGATGATGGCGCGCTGGTGCCCCTCCAGCGTCTCCAAGGCGATATGAGCAATCTCCGGCTCTGACTTCCCCATGAACATCTGGCAGGCTGCAGCCAGCATCTGTTTATTCTGACCCTGGATCTTCATCTGCAGGAAACAGCAACTCGTTTACAATCAAGAACACAGCACAACACTGATGTCTTCTTGTATGTAAAGCCAAGTCATGTTGAAGTCAAAGCCAAGTCATGTGGATCAAACTAAAAAGTCAAAGTTCACATCAAATACATTTTCCTCAAAGATAGTTCATGTCATTTTATGGAAGTTGCAAAAAAATATTTGGTGAAATGTAATGATTGACAGCTGAGACTGACTCAATCACTACTGGACAGTCTCTGGCTCCTGATGATGTCATCGACGTGAGATGGCACCGTTCAAATCCTCAATATTTTGGCTTCATTTCTGGACAGTGGGAGGAAGTGGAGGTGTGACGTCCATCTTTCTCTGATGCTCACTGACCTGGGCTATCCCTGTGACGGAGATGGGCACTCCGTGGCGAGTGTAGACTTTATCGCTCTTCACATTCAGAGTCAGAGTGTTCAGGGAAATCCTGGAGATAGGCAGGGTAAAGATATATAAAACATATTTATTGATGGATTATAAATTGCTCTAATGGTTTAAAGTGTAGCCATCTCTGCTTTGTGTTTGTCATGTTGAGTTTCCAGCACTGAGCGCAGGGCTGAGCAGGTTAAGGACAAAGGCCGGTTACAACACAGACAAACAAAGGGAAGGGAAAAGTAAGTAATGTAGGAGGAGCAGCAGTTAACCCACCTCTGTATCTGCTGAATACACGGGAAGACGAACACTCGGCCTCCAGCAATCATCAGTGGAGGAGAACGACAGAAACCTGGGAGAGATCGAGAGGAGCCTCGAGTCAGAGAGTTTCCTCACATCAGAATTTATTAAAGTTACTCAAATACCATAGATAGTAATTGTTTAACTGGTATTTTGAAAAAATAATCGTTTAAATAATTGTATATTAGGTAGATTTTGTCCACTTTGTACAAACCATCGAATGGATGGAAATGACATCTATATACTCGATATGGCAAAGTGTTGCTTTTGATAAACGGACGTGGTCATGTTTACAGGACGTCTTTTTACCTGACACCACCATAGCCTCGTTGGGACCACAGGTGTAGAACATGTCTGCTGCTGCTTCTTCAGCCTGGAAACATCACAAAGCAGCAGGACGATGCTTCAATGCAAATAATCTGCAAACACTCATTTAATAAAGGAATTCTTGATGGGCTCAGACTAATGGGCTCTCTCTCTTCTCTCCCTCTTCTCTCTCCTCTCTTTCTTATTTTTCTCTGCTCACCAACCGGTCGATGCAGAAGTCGTCCACAGTGAATCTGGATCTGCAGGTTTATTCCAGTAAATGCAGAGTTTTTCTCTCCACAGTTGACAAAGTGCTGCTCGTTGTGGGAACTGTCGGTTTCTCTAGACTTTTTTAAGGTCTTCACCTTCTATGTAAAGAGCCTTGATATAATGTATATTATAATTTAGCGTTGTATAAATAAAATTGAATCTACTATACTATTATTATTCAGATCAAACACAAAGTAGATTCAAATACACACAAAGGCACGAGAAGAAAAACCATATAAGTCCACAAACGACATATATTTAAAAGTATTTTAATTGGAATTTTTGGTTTAGAAGTATATTAACATATAAAGAATATAAATCTGTCTCTTCTCTGACTCCATCATTAAATGGAGAGAGTGGTTCTGGAGCAGAGAACAGACTAAAATCTAATTAACACAAATGTTGCACAACCACAATAAATAAAACCTACGAGGCAGAACAGAGTAAATAACTATGGAGGAAAACGATTAAATGAGTGAAACGTGACTGAACGCTGCTCGCTGCTAAATGTCTGTAACACGTCAGTGAGCAGAGAAGAAGAGTGAAGAGGAGCTCACCTGTCGGTGCAGAGGAGCTGGTTCCTGGTGATTGTTGGTGAATTGAATCTGAAGCTCTCTCTCGTCAGACTCTGAAGATGAAGATGATGAAGACGATGATGATGTAAACACAACACCGGGCTGCAACTCTATTATATCGAGCACGCCTATCCCTCCAAAGGTGCGCCACCGCCCACTACTGGCGCGGCGGGGAAGTGTCGCTTTAAACATTTTGATTTCAACGAGCTTTATGTAGAAGAAGAAGAACAAGGTGTTTCAGCATTTATTCCTGCTCCTGTGCGCTCGTTGACAACCTACTGGTCAAACATGATATACAAGTATTTTCAACTTGAGTAAAGTATTTTTTAGTCGTTTTAAAGTAATACGTTTATTGCTGGCTTGTGCTATTCAGGACAACAGCTTTATTTTGAAAGACGTTACCGGAATTAGTTGTATGCTACTATTTTAACTTGATCAACTGCCCTCTGGTGGACCCAGCGCGTCACTACAACTGAACCGTTCACCAGTGTGACGGTGGGTATTTCTGCCATCTAGCGGCGACAGTGAGGAACTGCATGACTGGTGTCAAGTTAGATATACTTCAGGAAAATACGTCCGGTAAGTGATTTCAGAATAAAACATTAACGACAGACGGACGTGAGATGACGCAGAGTGACTCACGGTGAACGGAGCATCAGTAAACTGAAGATAATTCGTGACTGGTATTTAGTATAATCTTTACTGGGAGTTCTATAGAAGACAACACAAATCCCCTGATGATACATTTCTCTACATAAACGACACAAAAGCTAATTATTATTAAACTTTAATCTATTGTCATTAGATTCTTTAAAATCTACTAATTAAAGCAACTAGTCCAGTTCACCAACCTTTAAAAAGTATACATGAGTATTTTCAACTTGAGTGAAGTATTTTTTAGTCACTTCATTTATTCGTTTATAATCGTTAATGTGCTATTCAGACGAACAGTTGTTTTATTTGGAAAGTGCTTACCGGAACTAGATGTATGCTATTATTTGTGACTTAACCAGAAGACTGCCCTCTGGTGGTCACAGTGCGTCACTACAACTAAACTGTTCAGACATGAGTGTAAATGTGACGGTGGTTATTTCTGCCCTCTAGCGGCGACAGTGAGGAACTGCACGACTGGTGTCAACAAACAAATAAGTCTCTTGGATAGATATGCTAGACCAAACAGGAAGCCCACCATTTTGGCTTTAGTGTTTTTTTTTATATATATGTTTTTTTTCATTTTTTGTGGCACAAAGTGGCACAAAAAAGGCGTTATGGCGGAGCGTTATGGAACAACGCAACAGGAAGTCGCCTATTTTTGACGTTACACGTTCGATCATATCAACTTTAAATGACGTCATCTCAACAACATGGAGATTTTTAGTTTTTGCCCTGAACAGATCAGTCTGTGCGTAGTGATACTGACAGCGCTGCACGTGATGGCGTGGAATGTAGTGCGTGATTAGTGGCCGTGGTTCGGAGCCGTTTCTCCCGGTCTCCCCCCCCTCCGCGGCCTAATCAGTACAACAACAGTACAACAATACCATCTGGTGGACAAATGCGGAAACTGTAGCAACAAGACGGAGATAAAAACTAACTCAAAGATCGATTGTTCGTCACACGGTGTGACCGTGGCGTGGCGTCGCAGTTTGATTACACGCCATCAAAACACGAGGTTCTGTATCTCGGACATACATGGTCCAATCGAGTCCAAACGAGACATGTAAGACAAGAGTCCCGGCCTGATGACATCTACACAGAAATCATGACTTAAAATCACAGCGCCCCCTGGTGGAAACAGGAAATGTCTTGTTTTTTGCATGTCTTCCACTTGGATGTATTCCTCCTCATCCACTTACTGCAGCCATATCAAACTGTGTCAAACGGGTCTCAACCATACAGTCTATGTGTGAGACTCGTGTCGAGGCTGACTCTGGTCACCGGTACATTTATACTTTAACACACTTTCTAATGTTTTTAGACGAATATACAGAGAACACGAGTCGATGTCCTGTTTCTGTTTGAATGATGTGTTTTCAATCTTTTTATTTACATCAACTTCACCAGTTAAACCGAGTTTAAATGACACCTGAGGTTTTGTTGTGGAACTTTGCTGCAGTTTGTTTAGTTTTAGTTTGTGAACTTTTGGTTTCAGGAAGTTAAACCTTCCTGATTCATTATCCTTATATTTTATATAAGATCAGTTTTAACTTAACGACACGAATCAAGTTAAGTGAAGTAAAAACCGCAGTTTATTATAATAATCACAGCTGCAAATCACTACTTTTTTAAATAGTTGTTTGTACTTTGATTTTATTAAAGCACTTTTCAAAATGTTACTGTTACAAAGAGGAAAAATCTCAAACAAGAAAACCAAACGTTAAAGACAAAAAGCAAAGTCGTACATAGTGATTTAAAATCAAAGACAGAAAATGATTCAAATGAAAAGTCAAAGTCAGCAGATAAAATACAAAAGTAAACTTAAAAGAAAATGATCAAAGTTACAGCAAAAAAACAACAATTGATTATAACCAGTTTGATAAAAGTGTTTTTTCTATCAACGTCTAAATTATGAGAAAAACTGTGAAGACTTAAAATCTTCAAACATCACATCACTTCACAATAAATACAACTGAGGACAGAGCAGCCAGTGAATGTTCAGAGCAGTAAATATATAAGTAACTTATCTCAGAGACAGTGATTTCAAACAGTCTTCTTATAAAACCACATTTAATTTCACTTTATGCAGATTTTTATTTTGATCTGCACCAAATTTCACACGCTCATAAATATCAGTCCCATAAACATGTCTGACTGTTGTCATCACGAACCTGCTTCTCGTTCAGCGCTTTGTGAAGATTCATCCCCACTGACGAGGAGCAGAACTCTATTCATTTCTACTGTTTTCTGTTCTATTCATTTCTACTGTTTTCTTTTATTCTGTTAATTGGCTCTGACGGGGTAGTCATGACAACCACACGGCACTCCCTCTCCTCTTCCGGGCCCTGCTTAGGAGACAGGGAAACCCCTTTTTGGGAGACTAAAATCCTGCTGCCACAGCAGCCAATCAGAGGCGCGGACTCTGTCGTGTAATGTTTCTCCCCGCCTGCAGGGGTCGCAGCTGAGCGCGGGCCCCGCGGAGCGTCAGTCCGCCTGAGGAGCGTCTCAGTCCGGCTTCACTCCTCCGCCTCCTCCGCTTCACCTCCACCGACAACCAGCAGCCAGCATGCGGGAGATCGTGCACCTCCAGGCGGGTCAGTGCGGGAACCAGATCGGTGCAAAGGTAAGAACAGGTTGTTTTTTTTTTCCAGCTTTTAGTTTTTATATTCAGTGTTTTTACTATTAAAACTTTTTAAAAGAGGCATTTTCCTTCATTTAGTTATAGAAATAAAATAAAAATGAAATATATCTTACATAATATCTCTTGGAATATATAACAAGGCCAGAAACTCTATTGGTGTCACTCAGTCAACCCTTTAATTAAAGAACATGAGAATATAAATACAAATAACTTTTTTTTCTGATAAATTCATCCTCCTTTAAGATAAAGTTAAAGGATCTTAATGTGTTAAAAGTTAGTTTCTCTTGTTGACGACATTTAGCTGCATTCAGATGAAAAGTGTCTGTGTACACTTTGTATTATTCTTATAGATTTTAAAAAGGCTAGTGCACAGATTAAAAATCAGTAAACTCACAGTCACAATAGACATTAAATAGAAAATCTGAACGTTTATAAGATTCACACAAAGCACCAATAAGTCACAGCTGGAACATCTGTGGGTCCAAAAAGTTCACACACATCTCGGTCTGTGAACATAACCAGAGATCACATGAGACGACTGAGTTCGATAAGACACAATATAGAAATATTTTAGTGATCGTATTAAAACGAGTTTTCTCACAATATCCCTGCACGTTTCAAAATTGTCTCTTTGTTTGTATGTTTGTGTCTCTTTGTGGTCGTTTTGTGTCTCTTTGTGGTTGTCTGGTGTCTCTTTGTTGTCGTGTCTCTGTGTGGTTGTCTTGTGTCTCTTTGTTTGTATGTTTGTGTCTCTTAGTGGTTGTTGTGTCTCTTTGTGGTTGTCTTGTGTCTATTTGTTTGTATGTTTGTGTCTCTTAGTGGTTGTTGTGTCTCTTAGTGGTTGTCTTGTGTCTATTTGTTTGTATGTTTGTGTCTCTTTGTGGTTGTCTTGTGTCTCTTTGTATGTTTGTGTCTCTTAGTGGTTGTTGTGTCTCTTTGTGGTTGTCTTGTGTCTCTTTGTTTGTATGTTTGTGTCTCTTAGTGGTTGTTGTGTCTCTTTGTGGTTGTTGTGTCTCTTTGTGGTTGTCTTGTGTCTCTTTGTTTGTATGTTTGTGTCTCTTCCTCCTCTTGCTTATCTCAGACCTTTGAAACATGATTCATGTTTTGCCGTTTCTATTACACATCTGTGGTTGATTATTAAAATGATCTCCAGCTTTTATATAAAATGCATGAAGTTGTGTTTTTGTCTGTCAACCCTCCAGCTGTGTTGTGTGTCAACGGGACAGTTTCTAAATATATCAAACATCCTTTGGCTGAGAACCAATCAGAGAAGTTGCTTCATGCCTGTGTTCAGTATTTCAGCACACATGCACAACATGATAGAAGCTGTGCATGGTTGAATCAGCATGATGATCACAGAATTTAGAAAAGCCCACAGAGAGGAAACAGAGGTGCTCGATCTCGTGACTGTTCAGATCAGATGACAGCGTGTCCCTGGGAAACACTCAGGACAGAGGAGCCATTGTAAAATGTTTTCACCACAGTAACCTGGTTTGTGTTTAATATGCACAAACAGATAACGTCTCTTTTAAAGCTTGTTCTCAGACATGTGACTGAGCATTTCACTGACTGCACAGAAATGTATTTAAGCTGCAAGTGACCGGTGCAGGTTTTCAAGTATCAGACATCAGACGTCGTAGCAGGAGGGAAACCCGGCAAAGACAGGAAGTAGAGTCCACTGAAATCAGACTGGAGTTAGTAACAACATAAGTAAAGAACAGACAAATACACAACTGAGCTCAAGCAGCAAACAACAGACACACAAATCTGAAAACCAAAGTACAACAACAAGGTAAAAGCCCATAAATACAAAGCGTGCGAACAGATAAAAGCCAACACAGGACAGAATCGTGACAGTTTCAATAGAAGTTCACGATGTTAATACAAAGCAAGGAAACGGTAATTGATTTATTTATCTGTGAGTACTTTTAATTGTTTTGTTATAGTTGCCACCTGCGTTAACGTACACACCCTCTGTACTCATGATGTATTGGCCTGTGTGTTCGTGTAGTTCTGGGAGGTGATCAGTGACGAGCACGGCATCGACCCGACGGGAACGTACCGTGGAGACAGCGACTTGCAGCTGGACAGGATCAGTGTGTATTACAACGAAGCCACTGGTAAGAACATGATGCTTTTCCTCGTTTCCTTCAGGAAGCAGCAGCGTTCAGCGCCTCGGGAACATTTCAGGAAAAGGTTCACTCAGGTCTGGAAGCAGCTTCTGATGCTCTGTGTTGTTACCGTCACAATGGGGCTTGTTGCACGTGCCAAACATCGTCTCCATGAATATAACATGGAAGCCTCAGTGACAGAGTTTTATTCATCAGCTAAAAAACTATAATAAACACGGGCCTCAGGAAAAGTCTAATAAATGATCTGAAAACATCACTTTATAGTGCTTGGCTCCATCTAGTGGCCGTCTGTTGGTACTACACTAATACACTAGCCAGTATACTTGTTTACAGTCTGAGTTTATCATCCTGTTAAACACAAGGCTCATTTCTTTTCCACACACTTGTGTCACTTGTTTCTCATGGTTGTGTAGTTGCATGTAGTGTTTGATGTGTTGTGTTTATCCGTGTGTGTGTAGGTGGGAAGTATGTGCCCCGAGCCATCCTGGTGGACCTGGAGCCCGGCACCATGGACTCAGTCCGATCTGGACCCTTCGGGCAAATCTTCAGACCTGACAACTTCGTCTTTGGTAAGAACACTTTCCCTTCGTTAATGTGGCTTTCATCTCCACAGGAGGTCAGAGGTCATAGTCGAGTTTAACATCTTCCAACTTGGACGACGACCTTGAAGGTCACAGCTGAGATGTGATGGTCCGAGGTTTTACCTCTTCACGTTTCATCAGCACACGTTTACATTTTAGGACTTCAACTAAAAACTATATTGATAATATATGAATCTGTCGATTTATTAATTTGATTCATCGGATAAAAAGGCCGAAGCTACATTTAATCCTTTGTATTTCTTTGTTGGAAAAACAACTTAAACATTGTTATTGTTTAAAATCGTTGTTTTGGGGAGATTCTTTCAACACACACAGATTTCGTTGCTTGTAATTTTTCGGCTAACGTGACCAAACGTGAAACTAATTTCTAAATATTTATAAGATATAATAATATTGGGGGCTACATACCAAATAATAGGAGAATAAGCTCACTGATCATACTCAAAATGTTCTTCAGGATCGTCTTCTGGAGACTTGAAGACATGATGGTGGTTTTATTTTCCTCAGGTCAAAGTGGAGCAGGAAACAACTGGGCCAAGGGTCACTACACCGAGGGGGCGGAGCTGGTGGACTCGGTCCTGGACGTGGTGAGGAAGGAGGCGGAGAGCTGCGAGTGTCTGCAGGGCTTCCAGCTCACACACTCCCTGGGCGGAGGCACCGGCTCCGGCATGGGCACGCTGCTCATCAGCAAGATCAGAGAGGAGTACCCCGACCGCATCATGAACACCTTCAGTGTGGTGCCCTCTCCCAAGGTAACTAATATACTGTCCGATGTGTTGTCCATCCCCCCCCCCCCACCCCCCGGTGCGTTGAGACTTAACTGAATCCAGTGATTTCTCTGTCTGCAGGTGTCGGATACAGTGGTGGAGCCGTACAACGCCACACTGTCAGTCCACCAGCTGGTTGAAAACACAGACGAGACCTACTGCATCGACAACGAGGCCCTGTACGACATCTGCTTCCGTACTCTCAAGCTCACCACGCCCACTTACGGCGACCTCAACCACCTGGTTTCCGCCACCATGAGCGGTGTGACCACCTGCCTGCGTTTCCCCGGGCAGCTTAACGCCGATCTGAGGAAACTGGCTGTAAACATGGTGCCCTTCCCTCGTCTGCACTTCTTCATGCCCGGCTTTGCCCCTCTGACCAGCCGAGGGAGCCAGCAGTACTGCGCCCTGACGGTGCCCGAGCTCACGCAGCAGGTGTTTGATGCCAAAAACATGATGGCGGCCTGTGACCCTCGCCACGGGCGCTACCTGACGGTGGCCGCCGTGTTCCGTGGCCGCATGTCCATGAAGGAGGTGGATGAGCAGATGCTGAACGTCCAAAACAAGAACAGCAGCTACTTTGTGGAGTGGATCCCCAACAACGTCAAGACAGCCGTCTGCGACATCCCGCCGCGCGGCCTCAAGATGGCCGTCACCTTCATTGGCAACAGCACGGCTATCCAGGAGCTGTTCAAGCGCATCTCTGAGCAGTTCACCGCCATGTTCCGCCGCAAGGCCTTCCTCCACTGGTACACCGGTGAGGGCATGGACGAGATGGAGTTCACCGAGGCGGAGAGCAACATGAACGACCTGGTGTCCGAGTACCAGCAGTACCAGGACGCCACGGCCGAGGAGGAGGGCGAGTTTGAAGAGGAGCACGAAGAAGACGCCTAAAGAAAACGACAGAAGAGGAAGTTCATAACCAAAATGAAAAAAAAGAGAAAAGAAAACATTGAATGAAACGAAGAACAGAATCGTACGACTGGTTAGAGAACATGGTTGATGGAGGGATGAGAGGACGACAGGAAGGAGAGATGAACGGAGGCGGAGGAGTAGCAGGATGAGAAATGGAATGATAATTATGTGACCAAATTAATGGGCCACGGTTTATTTGGTTAAATTACTGAATTGAATGAAATATTGCACTTAAATTAATTCACTCTCTTCCGTTAGAAACAGTGTTAAACATCAATTAGACATTTTATGAATCGCTCTGTTTTCCTTTTGGATTTTTCTTTTGCACAGTTAAAGTATTTAAACAAAGAGTGTCGGTGACTCGAGATATTTTTAAATACCAGGACATTCTGCTCTAACCTTCCACAATCTAAGGTGATATCTTTGATTAAGTTTGATTTAAACAAACAAGCGGACAGAGGTGAAAACACAACCTCCCCGATGGAGCTAATTACAGATCGTGAAAGAACAGTTTTTATAAATCACAGTCATATGAATTGATGTAACTCAATTTGCGTTTTCACAGTTTTAATGCAGCAGCAGCAGCTGGAGGTTTTTTCTCAGACGCCAGCCAACGTCGTGAGGACGATCACACGCTGCAGATGAACGCAGGTCCTGGAGAAACGTATTCTTCTGTGAAACTGTTATATTTTAGGTTAAAAAACTCTGAAGTCGTCTGATCAGACGTGTCGCTGCTGTTGTTGGATTGAAGACAAGTATCTGCCACGTGGTATATTTAAAGATATGCAGTTATTTTTGTGACCCCCACTGTATTTACATTTGTAATAAACTTCAAGGGCCCGGTGTTTTCTTTTGCTTAATTCTAACTAATCATCTTGGGTCTAATAAAGAAATGATCTGCAGTTACTTGTTTTTCAACGTTGGGAAGAACCAACTGACGAGAACAAGCAGCGAGGTGAATTTCAAAAGTATTAAAATCGTGGAGAGAAGTTGAAATTTTGAAAATTCTGTCACATCACTGAGGATTTCTAGCACTTTTTAAACTTATAATTCCCAAAATCACTTGTTCAGCAGTTTGTGCAGCTTCTGCAACTTCATTGCGGCTTCATGAAAGTATCTCTGAATAAAATTCACAGGCGCTTTTACTTTTGAGAGAAGAATTTCACATTTTACATTTCATCGTATAAATTATTTTGATAAATCTGTATGTTTACGCTCTAAACCACTTCTCATTCAAACCACACAGGGCGTTCTGGTTTCTCTGAGCTTTATTCTGTGTTTGTACCTTTTCTCTGATTTCCTGTGCTACAGTTTGATTTGCGACTCCGCAGACTGTGAAACGTTTGGGAGGAAATAAAAAGGCATAAAATAAATTACACTTTGACAGTTATTGTCAAAAATCATCTGTTCGTCCTCACACTTGTCATGATGACAGCGGATGGGCTGACAGATGGACTCGTGATTTTTTTAAGATAAATTAAATTAATTTAATCATTACATGTGTTTTGATTAAAAAAAATATTACGCAGGTATCAAACTTATTGATTATTAATTTTCTGTTAATTAATTAATTGATATACAAATCAGGGGAAATAATGACAATTTGCCAATATCTATTATGATTATTTTCCAGTTAATCTGGTGAATATGTATATATTTTTAATTGCTCATCTAATAAAACCAGTTCAACACAGTGTAAAGACGCAGAGAGACACTGGTCTCCCTCATCTACTCGATCCAAACACCAATAATCGATTACATCTTTATTATTGATCAGCGCACACTGAGGTCTGTTGTTTCACCGGATCGATGGACACCGTGCACGCGTAACGATCACGATGGCCTGAAGTGAAACTGCAGATTGCTCGTGCATGTGGCTCAGAGCCAGAATCCACGATTCTTCCCGAAGCGGCCCGAGCACCGCCGAGCTCAAATGGGTCCAGAAACCCGACAGGAGCCGAAACTCCCGAGCTGTTTCCCCGCTGAAGTGTGTTTGTGTCGGGGTGAGGGGGACGGAGGAGGACGACATTAATGACTTATATATATTTATTCTTCTTTTAAAAGGTGATTTCCAGCATCCATCACTCCTGAGCTCCTCCCAGTCCTCACAGGGGTTTTTTTTTTATTCCGGATCCGAGGCGTGAGAAAGGTAAGATGCTCCTCACCATCAGACACTTATACACGAACAGCTGATTTCTTCTGCTCAGTGTTTGGCTCACGGGGACACACAGGGTTAAATCCTGCAGTTTTCCCTCTCTGTGTGTTTGATGGAGCTACTCAGATGCTCAGGCGGATTCAGGGCGTGTTACCCGGCAACGAGGCGAGGGTGGGATGCTGGATGCTGGAGGGCAGCGTCCTCAGACGGGGATCACAATGAACGGTCCCCTCACATGTAACACAGGCTCAACTGTAGGAACCCCCCACCCCCCCCCCCCCCCAACAGGAGCCCAATAGATAATAAATTATAAGCCTCCTCTTTTCTGCACGTCTTTGGGGTTAAATCTGTATTTTCTCTCATCTTTATTGTAAACCCCATGCTCACAGATATGACCGTATAATAACGATATAATTGATGATTGATGATGTGATAATAATGTTTGTGGATGTTGCTCAGCCTGTGGTGCAGGATCAGGTCATAAATTTGGGATATACCCGCGGATTAAGGGGGGATTTTCTGGTCCGTCCCCGTGGAAATGGTTACGCAATGTCCTGGCACACATCCAAGCTGCTGACTAAGTGCATTGGAAGTGTGCAATGAGGAACAATAACTGTTCTTCGTGTTTTAAGGCAATAAAGTAAAAAACATGCATTTTTGCTCGATAAGAAATCTCAGTCTTTAGAACTGCTGCAGTTTGATCCCAACACTTTGATTCCTGCACATTTTTCATTTCATGGCATCATGTCTGACTGACCCTCTTTCTTTCTTCATTCAACTCTCCTCCTCCTCCTCCTCCTCCTCACCCCCACCTCTCGTTTTCCTCCATCTTCCATCCGGACATCCCCAGCTGTAACGGGACAGCCCCCATTCACGGTGACACACCCTTGGTTGCACCAGCAGCTGCCTGCGTAACGGGTGAGGAGGGGGCGAAAGAAAGGGAGAGGGATGAAATGGAGGTGGAGGAGCGGGTCTGATGCAGAAGAGGAGAGTGTAGGGGGGGGGGGCAGGCAGGTCCAGAGAGGGGACCCACTTTTAAGATCATCTTTAGATTTAAGATTGTAGCATTGAGTTTACTACCTTTGTTCCAGTGGTTAAAAGAATGAATGAACAGTCACGTGATGAATGAGGGAAATCTGGCAGATGACGTCTGAAGCAGGAATATTTATTCTTGACACAGGGATGAAGCTGATGAGCCGTACAGAGAGTGAACAAGGTAACAGTTGTATTTCCATCATCTGAGCTGTCCTTGCAGGAGAACTGTATTCTCACCAAGTCACAGTGGCCACGTACCGGTCGTCACGTGGAGCTATAGATGATCTTGTAGGTCATCCTGTGTTAGAGAGGCCCAGAAATAAGAAGTCGTGTACTGAGTGAAAAGGAATAAAACTAAATTAACAAAATAGACCTAAACCATAAAGATTCCATAACAAGCAAAACATCTGCAATAGAACATCAGGACCAAAGCTCTGGGCAATGAGAGAGAAAGCTCGTGAAATAAACCATCATATCCACTGTAAGAGTTATTTAATATAACGGCAGCACAAGCCCAGTATATCAGTCGGATTGACCCTAATAGGATTTAGCTGGAATAGAAAGAAGTCGATAAAATAAAGACAAAGGCAGAACAGGACAGAAAAAGACGAGAATGTCCCAATAGAGGGAAACAGTTTCCTAAAAATCAATCAAGCAGCATCATAGATTTTAGACCCTTAAATCCAATATTATTGCCTCGGGGGAAATTGGTGAAAATGTAAAAAAGAAAACGCCCCTCACAATATTACAGAGTGGAAATCTAGACTTCTGGGTTTTCCCTCTTAATCGAATCCACACCAAAATTGAATAGGTTCTTTCTTGACCCTTTCATCAAGTTTCAACAGAATCGGTTGTGTAGTTTTTTGTCATAATCCTGCCAGAAGACGAACAGCGATGAAGACATAACCTCGTAAAAAAAAAAGAGCCAGAGAGAAGCAGAAAGATGAGAGAGACGATATTGTAACAGGAGGAGGATGGAGGCGTATGTTTCCTTCCCCCCTGAGCTGTGTGGGAGAGGAGAGACGAGGGAGATGAAGTCAGTCAGGATGAATGATAATAATAATAATAATGATAATAATACATTTTATTTCACAGCACTCAAGGTCACCTTACAAGGCAGAGATAAAAACAGAACAAAACTAAAATCAATGTATCTAAATAAACAATAAAATGAACAGTGAATAAAACATTTTGAGGTCGGCCAAACGGAAAAAAAGACTGAATGGGCCAGTTTAAGAAGACAGGTTTTGAGACAGGATTTGAAAATGGAGTCCATGTTACGGATGTCTGGTGGGAGGGAGTTCCAGAGGCGGGAAGCCGAGCGGCTGATGGCTCTCGATCCCACGGGGGTCAAGCTGGCAGGTGGTACAGTGAGATGGATGGAAGGAGAACACCTGAGAGGGCAGGAGGGTGCGTCGACGTGCAGGAGAGTGTCCGCAAGCCCCGACTCAAAATGGGCTGATGTCATGTAAAAGCTCCTCGCCTCTCAAGATGAAGCTGCTGGACGTGTCACCACCTTCGCCCCGTACAGCTCGACTGGTGTAATTGGTGATAACGGGAGACAGGGGGGGGGGGGGGCAGTGACCCCATTGACCCTCAGTCAAAGGACAGCAGTGACATCTCAGGCTTCTTATACTGATGCTTTAATCATGGACAACAGTCGACTATTCGATTTTTCTCATTTAATCGCAGCACCTGCTTTGGTGCGGCCCACGTAATGTTTGTAAAAGCAGGGACACCGGAACAGTGGCCGTCCGTTTATAAAAAGAGATTTCAGCCTGGAACCAGGACGACCAGCTATGAGACGAATCAAGACCATGAAACATTTGATTCGGAGCAAAAACATATTGGAAAATGGAAAAATAAATATTATTTTAAGAGTGAGGGAACTACACATCCCACAAACCATTGTGAGCCATCGATATCCAACAACTTCCAGCTGCTTCTTCTTGAATTTAACCTTGTTGTTGATATGTAGTGTTGTAATATATTGGAGTGTGTGTCTCGTATGCTTGTATATATCATTTCATAATGTGTATAGTGTTTAGTAGCTTATCGCTGAATGATAAAGGGCTCATTCTCGGGTAAAGAAAACATAAATTTGTACAATTTAGATGAAACACACTAGTGAAAACATCACTGGGATTGTTTTTAATTCAATTTCCAATAGATCACTTTTATGTGGTGCTGAACGACAGGAGGAAGAATGTTTTGACAGCTTACATGGGATTGCAGCAACCTCTCATTTACTCCTCAGGTGTAGTTTCTTTCTTCCCATGAATCAAGCCTGAGATTCATATCTTTGCGCTGCCTGAGCACTCACACAGGCAATAAGCTAATGGCTCTGTAGAACACTAAAGCGAACGGATCAAACCTGCCTCACAGGGCAGGAACTAGAAAATATGTTGTGATTACTGTCTTCCGCTAAAGGACTAAGAGGCTCTTGAGCGATTTTCCTGCCCACATTACTGTTGGTGCGTCATTTTCTAAGTGACTTTGTGTCACAGAGAAAGTAGATGGGCTTTCTCCTTGTTCTTTTTTTTCTCAAATAGCACTCTCATCTCTTATCCTAAGATCCTGGCAGAAATTTAAAGTTGCTTTATTGTTCTATCTGTCAGAGTCTATAGATTCGCTGTATTTCCTAATGCTGCCCTCACGGATGCAAACAGAAAAATAAATGCTAGATATCTTTTTTCTTTTCTTTCTAACATGTTCTTAAGTGTCTGAAAATCAACTCTCTTTTCATTTGAATTACATTTTTTAATGTTTTAATATTTATCTTTATTGTAAAGCACTTTGAGCTGCATTTGCATTTGAGGCGTTGTACAAATAAACTTTATTATTATCATTGGCAACACACGTACTCATGACACTGAACCAAACCAATGATATGTGTGATAGTATTAAATTAGCATGTGCAAGAAAACATAAGAATACAGACTTTAGGTTTTGTCGCAGAGAAAAGCAGAAACGATGACCTGAGAAATAACTTCTAGAGAAAATGTACATTTTGCGTAATGAGATTGTGACCATATTTACCACAACTTAATCCTGAAGTGCATCATCTGCCGTCTGACGATGAATTAGCCTCTGGGGGCAACATCCAATACTTTGGGGCTTCCGGTGCAGATAACTGCACCAAGATTCCAGCTTCTGTTCGTCGTACACTGTTTACATTCTGATGGGTTTCTTTTATCGAACCTTTCTCCACACAAAACACCAGCAGTGATGCTTTTTGTTGTTGTTTATGTCCAGTCAACATCTTGGCTAATCTCTATTAACAGCTATCGGCATATGAGTGCAGATAAATCAAACAGCCGATAGTCGATGTATTTGGGTCAATGTGTTCTGCCTCTTTTGCTCTGCGCTGTTTACCTGTGGGAAACCAAAGCCTGCTGGTCAAACTAGAAACGGAAACCAGAAGCTTCCAGTCTCAAAAACTGTGTCCCTCACTAGAATCTGTTTGTAGAGATTAATTGCAATTTGACTGGTTGATGGATTCAACAAACACAAGGTAGTAATTATAATGGAACAATGAACTGAACACTAATTTTACATATTTGCCTGACTTACCTATAAGTTAACCTCTTTCAAAGAAGTATAATTGGTCATTTTCTTTTTGAACCTTGATTTCTTTGTACCTATGGTAACAATCATGTGTTTCTTTTTGCAGGGAACGACGATTCAAGATGAAAGTAATCAGCGCTGCAGTGCTTAGCGCCGTGTTCTGCACGGGTAAGCACAAACATAATCAGTCATCCGGGACCAGGTCGGATAAATGAACAGCAGAAACAGACTTTAAGCTGAAACCAAATGTGCTTCAACTGAACGATTAACGTAGACACTGTGAGAACGTCATCAAAGAATCAAACTTATTTTGTGATCTGTTTAATTTCCTCTTATTTGCTTTGTTTCCTTTTGTTATGAGGCGTCAGATCGTATTTACATCCGGGTTATATTTAGCTATGTGACACATTTACATTTCAAACGTTTTTGTGCTTTTAGGAGAAGTTGTGTGGTTTTTCACTGTGAACAAAGGGACCCTGGTCTTTGTTCAAATCAAGAGACGACTAAGAAAAGATGTATTTTAAAATATACTTCTCTTTATCTTTTCTTTCGCAGTTGTGTCAGCGTCTGTGACAGGTAAAATCTCTCGTTCGTTGGGCGAGCAGTGCATGACTGACAGTGTGTTATGAGAATGAACAGATTGCATGAGAACAGACACAGTGAGGGTGTGATCAAATTAAATTTGGGCAGAGAGAATAAATAAGAAGTCAAAGATTATCTGTCATAGGTGATCATATGTGGGGACGTTTCGCCTGGTGGGTAGTGACATACTCAGTTTTGTTTGTATGATTGATTGAACATAATATTGATTGCTTCCACCAGTCAAAGAGGAACGCAGGACAGCGTTCTTTGGGGAGGACATTCACATGGATGTCCCGCCTGGAAATGCTGGAGAGGTCGTGTTCAAACCCAGGACCAATCAGTCCTCTGAGGTGGTTCTGATGCGAAGCGGAAAGGTGGTGAACCCACGGGGCCGCCTCAACTTCCTGGGCCATCTGGTGCTGGACGACGTACAGGAGGAGGACGAGGGCGTGTACGTCATCAAGAACAGCAACAACAACAACACAGTCAAGCAGCTCATCCTCATGGTTCGGGGTAAGCCGTCCGCTGAGCGTGACAAAGTGTTGACCAGCCTCCAAATTGACTTCATGTTTTCGGGAGCTATCAAGTCGTCCATCTTTACACACATGTACATAGAGCTACATGAATAAAACAATGATTCTGTTAAATTCTGAAGATGAGTTTAAGTTAAGGAATCATACAACCACCCCTGAATCTCTGTCACCGTTGATGCTTAACAACAGAATTGATTTGTACGCAGTGATTTTCAACGCATCACGACAAGGTAACAGCTTCTGTCACAAAGATCCTGCTTCTGCCTTTGTTAACTTTTCCTCTCATTTTGTCGAATCAGACTGTGCCTTGGAGCAAGTGGTGAAGTACGGAGAAACCTTCTCCATCCACCTCAACCACGTCGAAGGCCCCATCACCCTGGAGTTCAGGTACAGTCTCTGAATTGGTTTTAGTTACAAGTTTCTATTCTGGTGTGAAATGTCAGAAATTTGGGGGAATTGGCTTGATCACCATTACAGTGACACAAAAATGATAAGGGATAGCAAATTCAATATTTTAGAAATTGGTCTTATCACGGCCGCAAGACTCAAAATGCTAAACTGGAAAAATCCTATATGGCCAAAGAATGGGTTAATGAAATGATAGAGACCTCATCATATGAAAACATGTCGGTTTAAATAATACACCTGCTCTGACATACTGACTACACTGGTTGTTGATGGGTTACTCTGTATAACACCTGTTCTCTTCAATACATGTTTTACCATGACAAGGCCCAGTCTGATTCAGGCCAATCAAACCGAGATACATCAAACTACAGAGCCTCCGCCCGTGGTGCTGTACAACCAGACGGCGGTGTCAGCCGAGGAATACGTGGGCCGCCTCAGTGTATCGGAGAAACTGGTGACGCTGCACTTGGTCCGGATGACGGACGAGGGGAGCTTTACAGTACTGGACCATGAGGGCAAAATCAGGAGGAGGAACTGTCTTAATGTCAGAGGTGAGCAGTGATCTAGTGCTCTGCTGCTGTAGGTTTAAATGACAGATCAATCAGTCTTGCGTGTTCGTCTCTACATGCTGGTGTAGTGTGAGTGTGTGTTAGTTGTCCATACTCTTGTCATCCTCTTTTTGTGGTTCTCATATTCTAAATTTCCCATTTGGTCTACAGACACTGACTGCATTATTTCATTCTTGATTGAAATACCTGTAAAAATCCTTACAGCCTTAATCTCAGAAGTGGTGCTAATTCTTTATTTTCATTTATGTAAAATGAGGTTAAGACGGTTGGCAGGGATACTAAACTGCTGCAGCAGTAAAGCCAAGGGTTTCAATAAAAATGCATCAAGAACACATTAACTTAAACTTACATAAAAAGTTTTATTATGTGTATGTTTACTTCCCATTTTGCCCTAAAATCATCACCAGCTGGAAAAGAGTTGAAGCTCACGGAGGAGAGTTTAGCCGATAAAGAGCAAAGAGGAACTGAGCAAAACTCTGTAAAGCTAACCCCCCTCCTGATAAACTTCAATTAATCAATCAAGTTTTATTTCTATAGACCATATTCACAAATCACAATTTGTCTCATAGGGCTTAACACGGTGTGACATCCTCTGTCCTAAACCCTAAACAAGATTACGGAAAAAAAAAACAAAAAAACGATGAAATGGGTAAAAAGAACGTATAAACCTCAGAGAGCCACATGTGAGGGATCCGTCTCCCAGGACAGACAGAAGTGCAATAGATTCCACGTGTAATGGAGAACATCAGCAAAATAAGAGTATTTGGAAGTGGAGCGGCTTCGGCCATTATTTATAGTCTATGGTCTAAATGCATCATATATTACTGTATCTTTCCTCACTTGTGGTTGTCTCCTGACTGCTAGTTTGTTTTTAAAAAAAGAAATCAACTAGGGTAAAACCAAGTGTAGTGAGTGGACGGGAGCAAGCTCCTATTGTTGCTTTGATCTCTATTGCTGCATTGTTGTCTATGTCTGCTTTAAACTCTATTGTGGCCTTTGATAGCTCTTGTTCTTTGAAAAGAGCATTAGTCATTGGGTTGCCACACACCAATAGAAAGATATAAGAAAAAGAAGAAGAGAGGTAAAGTGTTTACTCAGAAGAAGTAGAATGTTCCAGGCTACAACTACCTGTCCCCAGCCGAAATCCAAGGAAGAGGCAGCAACTCCCTGGCTTCAAATGAAAACTAAGGACTCGATTGTAACTACCTTGCTTCAGCCAAAATCAAAGGACCAGGCGATAACCCCCTGGCTCCAAATGAAAAACATGGAGCAGGCGGTAACTCCCTGGCTCCAGCCGAAAGCCAAGGAGTGGTCGGTAACCCCCTGTCCCCAGCCGAAAGTCAAGGTCCAGGCAGTAACTCCCTGTCCACAGCTGAACACCAAGGACTGGGCGGTAACTCCCTGTGCCCAGCTGAAAATCAAGGTCCAGGCAGTAACTCCCTGTCCACAGCCGAAAACCAAGGACCAGGCAGCAACTCCCTGTACCCAGCCGAAAACCAAGGACCAGACAGCAACTCCCTGGCTCCAATTGAAAACTAAGGACTCGATTATAACTACCTTGCTTCAGCCAAAATTCAAGGACCAGGCGATAACCCCCCGGTTTCGAATGAATAAAGTGGAGCGTGCAGTACCTCCCTGTGCCCAGCCAAAAACCATGGACCCTGTGACAGAACATAAGGACCAGACGGCAGCTCCCTGGCTCCAAATGAGCACTAAGGACTGTATTGTAACTACCTTACTTAAGCCAAAAGCCAAGGACCAGGCGATAACCCGCTGGTTTCAAATGAAAAAAATGGAGCGGGCGGTAACTCCCTGGCTCCAGTTGAAAGCCAAGGACCAGGCAGGATCTCCCTGCCCCCCGCCGAAAACCAAGGACGGGCGGCAACTCCCTGTGCCCAGCCGAAATCTAAGAACTGGGCGGTAACGCCCTGACTCCAAATGAAAATTTAGGACTTGTCTTGAGTGTTGATGTTTTTGTTGACCTTTACCATTAACCCTCTAAAAGTTAATTATCTGAAGAAAACCCTCCAAACATTCCCAACATGTTTGGTAAAAATAATTCTTTGTGTTGCGTTAATTTTATTGTGTGAGTGCACAGGGACACACATTCTTGTTACCCAATGTTTATTCCTTTTACTAAATTCTTTTCTCTAAAAATAAAGTTGCAATACTGTTTTTTCACTTATATTGGTTTCATCATTTATCCAACAGTTAAAGAAATTACATGCTCGTGGTTGCAGTTTTCTTTCTGAAACTGTAAAAGTCACCTGTAGTAATTGAGCCGTGACAAAAAAAGACCTGCTGCTGGACTCAGTCCACTGAACCTGAACAAAGACCTGCTGCTGGACTCGGTCCACAGAACCTGAATAAAGACCTGCTGCTGGACTCGGTCCACAGAACCTGAATAAAGACCTGCTGCTGGACTCGGTCCACAGAACCTGAATAAAGACCTGCTGCTGCACAAAGAGCTGTTCAGCTATTCAAAGTTCTGTGAAGCTCTACCCAGTACACAGAACCTGGTTGCTGACCACTGCTGACGTAGACTGACTGATAGCCGCTGTTGAGCCACGTGTGTTGATATTTCTTCCGATTGTCCTCCACAGAGCACCAGGACTTCATGCGCCTCTCCTACGGAGGAAACCTAAAGATGAAACTCTACCTGCACCACTCCAACGTTAACATCGTCTACAAGCCCAAATCAGACAATAAGGACCGAGTCATCCTGGACCAGGGGGTTCTGATGATGCCACTAGACCCTCTGCTGGAGGGCAGGCTGAGTGTGAAGGGGTCGGAGCTCTCTGTGAAGAAGGTCCATATGGCAGACATGGGTGTCTTCAAAGTGACAGACCTCGCCGGGTTTCCTGTGGCTAACGTCTACATAGAAGTAAAGGGTAAGAAAAAAGACCTATAATGGATTTAGTTCTGAGGTTTCTTTGTTGTGAGTCAACACATTTCCTATGTAAGTGCCTCTGAGGTGTAGATTGTGTTTTTGAAAGGGTTTATGTGAGTGAGATAATATGACCACTGTTATTAATTATTTATGCAGAGAGGCTGATACATCCTGTGCCAACCAAAGCTTATGTGCAAAATTATGTTTTTATAAGATGAAGTTAGTAACTAATATATCACATTACACTTCATAAGATCTGCTTGTAACTATATAAGATTGTTTTTTAAATTAAACTATTGCTGTGCCTGGTCTAAAACTCTGATTCAGACGTCCGTTAAGCAGTTGACTGAAGACTGAAAAAGACTGGAGGCCTGTTTATTCAAATCTAATTAATATTCAATGTATCACATGTCCAGAATTGCACCAAATTCGACACTGCACTTCCTCGGGCCCTTTACAATACACATGGCAAGTGTGAAGCGGTTAAGATGAACAGTTCTCCAGATATGCCACAGCAAGACAGACAGAGACGTCTGGAATTTGTAGATACATGCATCCTAAAATGACTTAAATTTAAAATAACTGATGCTACAAATATCCAAAGTGACTATTTATATTTCATTTTAAAGTGTCAGCCAGTCTTTATGTGGATATCAACCAACTGCTCCAGTCAAATAAACCTGCTGATTTCTAGAAGAGGCAGCGACGAAAGATGAGTCGCTGCACAGCAAAGTCAGTGTACTCCTAATGGCTATTAGAGAAAGGCTTAATATTTCTCTTTCCTGTCCTCGTCTCGCTCTCAGCCTACAAGCTGCCGCCCCTGACTGTGGCCATTCTCTGCATGCTGTGTCTGATCGCCTTCATGCTGCTGGTGTGCCTGCTGTCCTGCCTCTACAAAGTGCACAAGAGGAACCAAAAGAACAAAAAGCTCATGCTAATTGCGCAGCAGGCTGGCAAGGGCGACGGCGACGCTTTCAGACAGGTAACACCCACCAAGTGCAATTACCATCATTCTGCATTTCTCTGTGATGGGGGGGGGGGGGTGAGCCTCTCACTGCTTGTCATGGGGTGAAAGTGAGGTGTGTGTTTCTGAAGCTGTTTTCAGGCACAAAATTGGGTCCAAAGTTCGAAGTTTGTGCTTCACATATGAAACTTTTCTTTCTCATATAAAGCCCTTCTGGAAAATTACAGGAAAATGTTTCGGGACTTCGGTGCAGGTCTGAAAGCAGCTTGTGCGTGCGTGCGTGTGTGCGTGTGTGCGTGCGTGCGTGCATGTGTGTGTGTTGTTTAGGAGAGGATTAAAAGGTGGGGGCTGACTTCCTCCTTTGCAAAACATGGCAAACATGGTTACTGCCAAAACAAAGACATCAAAATGGCTGAGGACAGTTCAGGGAAACATCCTGTTTTGCTTCCAGGTTTCCTGATTACTTCCACAGAGCCCAGCATGTCTTTCATATCTTCTACTTGCTGTTTCAGAGTTTTACAATCTAAAATGTCACTTGTTTAGTTTTTAATGAGGTACGACAATTTTGGTACCAGATATTTTAGTACCAGGTTCGGCAACTGCAGGGAACTCATGATTGGTCAACATGAAAATGGTTTTTATTTGCCTTTGTAAAACAAATCATGACTTAATTTTAGCCCCCTGAATGTTTCTAGAACACAGAGCACCCGGTGTATTGTTCTTTTATCAGTTATAGACGACTGCTTGACTACAATTTTTGCGGTGCCGTCCTCACTCAGTCAATTGTGAATGAATCTATGTAGTTATGAATGGATTATGGGGGTTCTTTGAGGAAGTGCTGAGCCCACAGGAACAAAATAACAAAACATTGATCGCTTTCTAGTTGGCCATTTAAAAACTGCTGCTCCTTCTTCATTCAGCTGCTCGATACTGGCTGATAAACTGACTGATTGGAGGATTTAGAGGAGTTGACAGTTAACCCCTCTGTCAACGCAACCATCCATCAAGCAACCCCAGTTGGGGATTTGTTAACCAACTGAATTTATGGAGCAATTAAGAACCCATTAGAAACAGATGACTCGCCTATAGAGGACACCACCATAACGCTCAGGTATTGATATCTCTACCGAGGGAAAGGAGTTCAATACAACAACGAAGCGGCACAAGAAATATGTCTGGATCAATTGTGTAAGAGTTTCATAAAAATAAAAAACCTCGGCTGTCAGAGTGAAGAATAATCACATCATAGTCACATCGCATCACTAAAGTTTATTTAGCATTTTGATGTCATGAAAACAAGTGGGCCGAATTTGCCATTGGACTTCTAATTTAAACAAACTCAATTATCTAGTGTTCCTGTTCTAAATTGATGACTGACTGCGTTACTGGATCATTAGAGGTCGCTGAGCTGACAGTTAACCCCTTCCTACCAAAGCAGCGTTCTCATTAGAAGATTGTTTAATCTGATTGAATTTAAGAACCAATTAAAAACCCACAGCAGTCACATGACTCCCTCACTGTGAAAAAGCCCAAAGAGACTTATCGCTTTGCAGAAATTAGTATTGATTACTATTGATCTCTTTTTAGCGACTTCCAAATCTCACCCATGACTGAATAACCGGGCTTAAAATCCTATACTGTGAACTAGTCTTAAAATGGCGGTGTCAAAGAAATGTAATTGAGGCTTGATATTTTTCATTTTAACAACAAACCTTTATCATAAATAACTATAAATAAAAAGAACGCAAATGCTAATGACGAATTCCAGAGCAGTGTATCAGTGTAGACTGATGCTGACCATTTTCTGACCAGTACTTGTCTGTGAAGTCACATTACTGTTGTTACCTGTGTTTCTCTGAAATGATAAATGTTTGTCATCTTTCAATTTCACAACTGTGGAGTGAATTCAAAATACTGCTGTGGAAATGAGGCCTCACAGCTCAGTGATGATTGGTGGCCCAGCTAACGCTGTTGCCTGTGCGTTACGTTTCTCCCTCTTGCTTTAAGGAGCCTCAAACGGAGCCTCTTCTTGGTGAGAGAATTGTGTTCCTGCCTCTTTTCCCCCTGATCCTCCCTCTTTATATTGGTGTGTGGAGAAATGTGCTGCGTTTGTGGCAAATAAGTTCCTTGATCAACTTGCCGTTTGTGACAAGATCATTGGTGACAGTTTCAGAAACGTGTTCTCAGTATTTTTCTAAACTCTGGTGCTTGTAGTTGAGGATATTGAGCAGCGCCACATTAGAAACATCCTGGACACGGAGGAGAAACTGCTGACAATGAACAAGCAGAAGTTGATCAGAGACTTACTTCAAGTGAATCTGGCACCGTGACTTGGGACAAACTGTGTCTGTGATCCTGACAGACTTCAGAATGATCACGTGGCCGAGCTGTGGTGGAGTATTAATGTAGGATACAAGTTTATACTGTGTTATGTTATTTTAAAGGAGACATATGACGCTTTTTCACAGTTTCTTTCCACTAATGTGTTGTATAGTTTATTGTGGTAAAGGGAGCTCCTCCCCCCCACAGAAAACACAGAAGTTCCTGAAATACCACGTCGTCCTGCTAAAAGTGTTTCAGACAGAGGCTGAAAAGAGGAGCTGCAGCAATGGACCAAATGAGGAGATTGATAAACATAAACGTTTTCAAGTAATAGCACAAATTTAAATGATCAACCTGAATATGAGCAGAATATGTCTCCTTTAAGTATCAGAAGGTCAAATGACTCCAGATTCAGTTATTTTAAAGTATTTTACAATAAGAATGTTGGTATTTTCCACATTTGCTTGATAATATAAAAGATCCATATCAGTGTTTAAGTTCGTTCTTCTTCTTCTTTGTTCGGTCTGTTAGCGGGTGGCATTAGTCTTCTTCCTTTTTCTTTTCTTAAGCTTAGTTGAAAGAGATGAGGCCATTTATAGGCTGGAGCATTATTGTAAACACTATTTTGCTTTGATCAGCTCGGTCAGGTGAGAGAACTGTCTCTCAGGAATCAAGATGCAGCTTTGACCAAGGTCAGGGTGCAAGCTGACAAATAAATGTCCATTTTAACAAGTCATTTAATCCAGTATTTACTCTCACGTGTGTTAGAAACAAGTGAAAACCTCAGCTGCTTCTGCTTGACGACATTCCATCACAAGAAAGGAGCTCAGTTCTTTTCACTTGCTCTAAGAAAATTAGATTTTAAACTTCAGCAGAGAGACTAAATGACCTGTTGAGATGGTTTGTATCTCTTTGTTACCGGTGTGTGTGACTTCAGCTGAGTAATTACAGTTGAGACAGTCACACTAACATGTGGCTCTTTCTCTGCAACATCAGTGAAATATCTGTGCCGCTCATTTTCTCTCAGGAGCTCTGCAGTTACACATTGTGATAACTGAGGACATCATAGCTTCACTGCTGTATTTTACATGCAGTAGCCTGTAGCGATTCAGCGGAGCTAAGCACATGCACATATTTCTTAAATGGGTGTTTTATTGTGTGGTGTGAATTTTAAGGTAAATACCTGCTGGTGTGTGTGGGTATCTGCGCTGGCTTCATGTGTGCTGTAGGGGGCAGTAGTGATTAACCTGTTTGAACAGGTGATTTATTCTCAGCTGTTTCCTTGTGAATTCTAATCAACTACGAGCCCAGTAAGTCTGTGGTGTGTTGTCAGTGTTTGTTATGTCTGTGTCTAGTTTATGTGCATTAAATGTTGTGTGTCTGTGTTATAGTCTTTAAGTAATGCGAATAAATCGATAAACATGTGACCTGACATTAAAACGCTCCCACTATGGCGTGCTTTTTTTTTACATTTATTCCCATTTATTGTCGCTAGTTACCAAAATACAGCATAACTCACATTTTAGTGACTAATCACGATTCTTCCAGCTTTAGCTTAAGCAGTTAGCAGTTAGCAGTTAGCAGTTATTAATTATTAGCACAGGCCACAAATTGAACTTTATTTTTCTGGCTTTACTCACAACTATTCGTTCCAGAATATATATTCTGTTTCTATATAAATCCAGGCTCCCCAAAGTGAAGCCAAATTGTCTTGATCACCCCCTGGTGGCTTGCTGCAGTATAGCTCATAAACCCCTCCTCCTCCATGTTAGCAGATGGAACATGGACCAAACTAAACAGTCAGAGTACACGTTAAATAATGTTTTCTCTCTCTAGTCACCAGCGCAATATGAGAATATGCTTGTTATAAGTTATTTAGTTTTCTGGTAAAAACACTGGAAGATTCGTCACTTTCAATAAAAACCTTGTGAGTTTTCATTAATCAATCTGGGATAAATGTTGAAGCAGCAGTTCTTACATGTCTCACTCGTTGTATGTGTCTGTGTGTTATTGTGTTAGAAATGTGTGCGGATGTGTTTTTAGGTGCTTATACTGCAATGTGTGTGCATAGGTGTTCCAATTATCACGTGTGTGTGTGTGTGTGGACTAAGGTTGAGATGACGGCAGTTGCCCTCGGCGTCGTTCTGACATGTTATGGATTTCCTGCAAGATCTGAGAACACACATACAACACGTGAGCTGATGTCGGCCTGAGAGGCTGACATGAAGCTCAAATCAATCCTCCCTCTCTCTGTCTCTTTATCTTCACATCTCTCCACCTCCCTGCCTCTTTTCTCGGTGCATCTTTATCAGCTGCCTCACGTCTTCTCTCTCTGTCGCCCAATCTTTCACTTTTAAGTCTCCTGTGTGTCACACTCTGGCATTTTTCTTCCTCACACTCTGTCTCTTTGTTTCCACTCCTGTCTCGTTGTTCATACTTGTCACTCTCTCCTCCTCCTTCCCTCATCCTTACTCACATCTATTCATCCTCCTCTCCTCATCCCTACCTGCATACCTTCATCCTCCTCTCCTCATCCTTACTCACATCTATTCATCCTCCTCTCCTCATCCCTACCTGCATACCTTCATCCTCCTCTCATCCCTACCTGCATACCTTCATCCTCCTCTCCTCATCCTTACTCACATCTATTCATCCTCCTCTCCTCATCCTTACCAGCGCCCCTTCATCCTCCTCTCCTCATCCTTACTCACATCTATTCATCCTCCTCTCCTCATCCCTACCTGCATACCTTCATCCTCCTCTCCTCATCCTTACCAGCGCACCTTCATCCTCCTCTCCTCATCCTTACTCACATCTATTCATCCTCCTCTCCTCATCCCTTCCAGCATCCCTTCATCCTCCTCCCCTCATCCCTTCATCCTCTTCCCCCATCCTTTCATCCTCCTCTCCTCATCCCTTCCAGCATCCCTTCATCCTCCTCCCCTCATCCCTTCATCCTCCTCCCCTCATCCCAACCCTGCATCCTTTCATCCTCCTTCCCTCATCCTTACTCACATCTCTTCATCCTCCTCTCCTCATCCCTACCTGCATACCTTCATCCTCCTCTCCTCATCCTTACTCACATCTATTCATCCTCCTCTCCTCATCCTTACTCACATCTATTCATCCTCCTCTCCTCATCCCTACCTGCATACCTTCATCCTCCTCTCCTCATCCCTACCTGCATACCTTCATCCTCCTCTCCTCATCCCTTCATCCTCTTCCCCCATCCTTTCATCCTCCTCTCCTCATCCCTTCCAGCATCCCTTCATCCTCCTCCCCTCATCCCTTCATCCTCTTCCCCCATCCTTTCATCCTCCTCTCCTCATCCCTACCAGCATACCTTCATCCTCCTCCCCTCATCCCAACCCTGCATCCTTTCATCCTCCTTCCCTCATCCTTACTCACATCTATTCATCCTCCTCTCCTCATCCCTACCTGCATACCTTCGTCCTCCTCTCCTCATCCTTACCAGCGCCCCTTCATCCTCCTCTCATCATCCCTACCTGCATACCTTCATCCTCCTCTCCTCATCCTTACCAGCGTCCCTTCGTCCTCCTCTCCTCATCCTTACCAGCGCCCCTTCATCCTCCTCTCATCATCCCTACCTGCATACCTTCATCCTCCTCTCCTCATCCCTATCCACATCCCTTCATCCTACTTTTCTCATACTCACATCTATTCACATTTCTTTCCTCAACCCTAACCACATCCTTTCATACTCTGCCTCAACCCTTCCTCTTTTCCTTTCCCCCCTTTACTCTTTGGACTTTCTGCCTCCATGAATCTTTCCTGCAGTTCCTCAGACCCCAGACATTTTTTGAAAGAATATAGCCCCGGCTCGGCTCTGCCTCCTCTCAACCTCCAGCCCCATTGCTCGTCTTTCAGTCATGTCATACAAGTGTCCTTATGTAATTAAGAGCTTTCTTATCCTGTGTGTGTGTGTGTGTGTGTGTGTGTTTGTGTCTGTGTCTGTGTCCTCTCAAGAAGTGTTCATGTGTTTTTTATCAATAGTTGGATGCAGTACCACAGCTGCTGGGATGCTACACTGTTGTGGCCACATTTTGACAAGTCTCCTGTGTGTGTGTGTGTGTGTGTGTGTGTGTGTGTGTGTGTGTGTGTGTGTGTGTGTGTGTGTGTGTGTGTGTGTGTGTGTGTGTGTGTGTGTGTGTGTGTGTGTGTGTGTGTGTGGATCTGCAGGTGGTCAATGAGGTGTACACCAGGTTCACTGAGGACTCTCTGATGCAGTCCGTGTGTGAAAAGCCAACGGAGAGCACAGAGGTCACCATCAAGGTGAGTGATGGAACCGAGACGCTGATCTCCACAGCAAACAAAGTCTACTGTACCACAAGAGTGAAGCCAAATCATCTTGTTCTGCTGATACTTTCTGAAATGCAGGAAAACAGAAACCGAATTAACAAATGACAACATGTATCATTTGTTCACAGTGATTAACTAAAAAACCTGCCTGCTCATCAAAAAATGGCACAGATAAAGGAAAAGTTATAAAAAATACAATGTAATGAAGATGTTGAGGTTTTTAGTGTATTTTCAGACTCTTGAAGTGGAACACACACAGAGAGGCAAGTTACAAGTTAAAAAGCATATTTAATAAAACGTCCAAACCACCGACGAATATAACAATGGACGTAGACTCCGGGTCCGTAAAGTGAAGCCTATGCGGAGTATGAGCCGGTTCTTTTATACGGCAGCATTTGATTGATGAATGAATTGCAGGTGGTTGAATGAGTTGGCAGAGGACGAGAACAGAGACACACGCACGCACGCACGCACGCACGCACGCACGCACTCAGGCAGAGCATCCAAGAGCGATCCAAAAATAGTTCATAGCTCCACAAATAAATAATCCATGACCCTAACTGAAACAGAAGTTGAGATATTGCACATTTGCTGAGTTACAGTGGTGCAGTAGCTGTGCAGTTTAGAATGGAATGTAAACATCTGTATCGTTCTGTAAGTGTGACTGAAGGTATCCTGATCCAGATAGTAACATGGATCTCAAACAGTCAGACTCAGTGTTTGGCAGCTTTCCGTGCTCTTATGGCTCTTGGTTCGAAGCTGCTCTCTGTTTGTCTGCCTGTCGGAGATGTGACAGCCCCGAAGCGCCTCCTAGAGGGCAGCAGGTCTAACGGACGATGTACGGCGTGGGATGGGTCTTTCATCATGTTGGCAGCTCTGCTGAGGCAGCAGGGGCTCACTAAGTTCACCACAGAGTGCAGTGAGCAGCCGATGATCTTCTGGGCGCTGTTGATGACCCTCGGAGGCGTTGTGCTGAGGGGTTGGCGGCAGAGATGCAGTCAGTCAGCACACTCTCAGTGGAGCAGTGACAGTACTGCTAGTACTCATTGAAAGGATATAAACACACATACAAAATTAAAAACACATTCAGCATTCAGCCAATAGCATTACATACACTAAGTACACTTGTTATTTTATCCATTATTCTTAATGAAATATGGTCTCATCCATAACCTCATGTATACCTTTAGTTAAGATTTTCTTCCTGGGTCCTTAACAATTTGTCTCCATGTAACAAGGAACATGAGCAGTGTTGTTGGAAGGTAAATCTATAAATATGATCCTAGAAACATGCGCATAAATTATTCATGTTGCTTTTTCACTGACCTCAATTTTTACCACTTCTTCTCCTTCCCTTCCTCCATCCTACTCCACCTCCCTCCTCCATCTCCTCTCTGTTCTTGTTCTACCCCTTAATTTCCATCTCCCCCACCTCCATTTCTGTCTTCTCTTTGTTTCTGTCTTTCCGTTCACCTCACTTTACAATCACCTTCTCCTCTATAACCTCTTCTTGTTTTCTCTTTTTCTTTAATCTTGCTGTGTGTCCTTCCTTTTCTTAATTCACATTCCCTTTTCTTTTCATCTTCTTTGACCTTCACCTCTTCTCCGGTCCTATCTTCTCCTCTTTCCCTTCCGTCTTCCACTTTTATCATAGGGCCTTGAGGTGTCTAAACCAGGCCGCTACCAGGCTCTTACCTCAGACAACTTTCTGGAGATGAACGACTCTGGAGTGGAGTTCTCCATCTCCGGTCTCCCACTAGACAGCGACACTGATGCCGGGATGACCTACGCCTCCCACAAACCCCTCCTGAGCGCCGTCTCTCCAACAGCCATGACCAGTGGAGTTCAATCAGACAGCCAGGAGGCCACTGCCGTCCCTGATGGCGACCTCAGTGCCAGCCGGACCCCTGACTCTGCCATGAGCGCAAGCCCTGCGTCCAATCCTCGCTCAATTGCAGCAGCGACCCCTGATGGCAGCCTGTGTGGTCCTGCATCGCCAGGAACAGCCTCCAGGGGCACTGCTGGGTCAGATTCAGCCAAGACAGACGAAGGGGCTGAAAGTGGAGAAGTTGGGCAGAAAGAGGAATCAGCTCAGAGCACCTGAGAGGATCGACCACAATGTTTTTTAAATCTCTTCATCATATTTCCTCATACAGTAATGACATCCACTTCTGGCTCTATCATATAACCACCACCACGTCCTTGATCACTGCACTGAAAACATCACAGACAAAATATATTCATCACTTAGAGCTGGATGTCAGTGCAGCCCAGGATACAAATAATAAAAAGACAGTTGCAAAAAAAAACCCATTGCAAAATGAAATGCACTATGCACTGAAAAATTTGATGCAAAAGGTAAACCTACTGTAAGCTCTATCAAAAGAAGAACAAAGCAATTTTGTGCACATGGAAAATGCATGCATTTAAATTAAACATTAGAGTAGATACCATAGTTGAGATCTGCAGGACAATGCTGATGTTAGAGTAGAGGGACTGCATGCAAACCTGAACGGACTAAAGAAGCACAGGCTCCGAAAGAAGTTGATGTGAAGAGCGTAAAACACTCAGCACTTTTAGGAAAACACCTAATTAGGATCAAATGATCTCGGCTCCTGTCGAAAAGGTTGTCAGAAAAAATGAAGGGGAGTTTGTCAGTTTGTCAGGTTGAGTCAGTTTGAGTCAGACCAAGGCGACCGACCACGACGGCACAGAGCATCTCCCCCCCGTTAGAGGCAAATCTGAATGTGTTGCCTCTGACTGTACTTTTGTCTGCTCTCACCTGAAGCTGTCGGGATTGCATTTTTAAGACATAATCTAAAAAGAACAGTGGAAACAGCCACCACATCTCACTCACACTAATGATGACGTGCCAGAGAAAACCCCCAGAGGAACGACAGCAAACTGTAGAAACGAGACCTCGTGTGTTTTTATTTCTTCATCCCGATGGAGTTGTCACAAACCCTGTCAGAGCAAAGCAGAACTGGGGGAGGGACACTCCCAGGACTTTTGGAACAGTTCTTGAGAGCGTAATTGGATTCTTGGCCTCTTTGCAGAGGGACAGATTCACGGACGCCTTTATATTTAGAGTGAGGAGCGGTGATAAAAGAGATGACAGTGATGGAACAGGGTGCCGTTCCGGGGAACTGATAAATGGCTTGCATGATTTAAAGCCTCCTATTTTCATCTCGGCCCCCATCCATCGCATTGGAGCTCTGATTATTGTTGCCTGGTTGTTTTCCAAAATGAAGAAGACTGGGAGGACGGATCAATCTGTGATAACGACGCAGCCTATACAGCTCTGACAGAATGAGGTGGGTGCAGTATGTGCGCTGGGGGAGTTTCTTACAAAGCCAACCAACCATATTTTACATTCAGTGCACTGCATGGAGACATGAGTCCATTCAGCCAATGAAATATAGAAAATGAAAAAGAGGAGGACATTACCAGAGCATATAAATCCTGAGCTGATGGTTAAAGTAATATCAATAACTCATAAAGGCTACTCCACACTTTTACTCATGGTGCTCTATGAATCCAAACCCCTCATTTAATTCACCAACACATATTACTATTGACTGTAGCAGCAGTAGTATATGTCGTGTGTATACTATAGAAAGGTCACATGTTTACAACCACCTCAGTTTAAAGGAGACATATTCTGCTCGTATTCAGGTTCATAAGTTAATTTGTGTTATTACTCAAAATTGTTTACAAGCTCCAATCGTAAGAGAACACACTTTGCATAACTTTAACATTTACAAAAAACAAAATATATAACACACAAGAGGAGAGAAACACTGAAGAGGCTTCATGTGACTCTTTTAAATGTTTTCAGCTACCCTCATATTTATTAAAGGCAAGAACTGATCAGGTCATGCTGCATATTTGTTAATTCAATCCCTGGGCTACATCTTCTTAGGGAGAAATTTGGAAGCGACGCTGTTTTAGTTTTAAAAATTCCGAGGCTAGATTTGAGTCTGGACGGGCAGAAACGGAGATGTTTGGAAACGATGACGTAGATATTCAGTGCTGATTGGGTCTTTTCTGTCACGACGTAGCATTTGCTGATTCATTAGATTCATCAGTTTTGGCTGTAAAACGCAACATAGATAATCAATTACACGCGTTGCTGACGCTGTTGTCTTTGCTTACAGCTGCAGTTAAATTCTGGATGAAGCCTTGGATAAAATCAGTAGTCCTGCCTTTTTTGTTTCGCTTCTTTTTCAAGGAGCTGCTGTTTACACAAGGAGATTTGGGTAAATCTGCACATTCACCTGCTGACCGAACTACAAGAGAAAGCTTCTGTTGGAAAGTAAAGAAAGAAAAGACACAAGTGACGGACCAAAGAAGTGCAGATGAGATGAGAGGGTGCAAACAGTGGCACAAGTTCAAACATATTTAAAGAGAAGCGCGGACGGACTCAATTAAAGGAAGCTCCCACAGTGCTAACAACTGCTTTCGACTAATTAGTTCCCTTATCTCGCTGTAGAAGGAGCCTTCGGGCTAATTCAGGTCACAGGAAGACGTTTCACAGAACAAGAGCGAGACATGTCACGCTGCCGAAGAAACGCCGTTCAAGCACGTCCTCTCCTGCACGGGGTCAAACAGTCTGAAGTACTTACATTGAGCCCCTGTGCACTTAAAGAGCACAGCACCTTAGGGGGGAAGCGGGGCGGTATCCATGGCAACATTCCTCACGTGCTTCATCCGCCGAAATACACCAACATACATTCCATCACAATGGTCGTCGATCGCATTTAGATGTCACTGTTAGCATTTAGCATTCGCAGCCATTCGCGGTGTGGCTACCTCACGCTGTACATGAGTTGATGTCAATCTGGGACGTGTGAAAGAATTACGACCTTTACCTCTGAGTTGAGCTCGTCACACAGACACGTGTGTGATGTCTGGAAAAGAAAAGCACAAGTATCGACACAGGCGATCGCAGTGTGGTGTGTAGTTTGGACGGAGTTATTATGAGGGTGTAAAACGACTTACATGTCACTGAATTACTGATTTTATACGACAATTTTATAAGGCAGCGCTTACATGTTATACATAAATATACGCATATTCCCACAGCTGACTGCTTGTGTCAGGTTGATTTGAAAAAGCGCTGATGAGAAGGTTCAATGGGCAAGTGACAGGTTTATGGTCAAAGGCTTTTAATTTACATCTAAAGCAATATTAATGACAATGGCACTGAACCCTCACTAACACGCACAGGTCAGTGAGGAATCTGACAAAGCACTTCGATCACATCAGTATCGGCCGCTCTTAATCATACTTTTTTCCCACTGTTGTATATATTGAAATATATTATATGCATGTTTATAATGTGGAAACACTAATATGTTTCGTACTGCAAGGCTTATGCAAGATTTTATACAAAACGCTGCATCGATCCTTTAACCCGATGTCCACAGTAGTAGGTGAAGAACTGACACAAAGTGCTGGAGACCCCCCCCCCCCCACCATCCATCCCAATCTCATGTCACGTTTACATTTTGGTGAGGTCCTTTCATCGAGGTTTGCCTCAGCTGCGATGTTGTATCTGTTGTCGCCTCAGATGTGTGCACGTTTTGACGTCCTGGACTTAAAATTGGATTTAGATAAAATAGCAGGATTTCATAAAAAGCTGTAAATCATGACGCAATCATCAAATATCCAAGTAAAACCAAACTTATCAGAAACATGAACTGTTGAGAACAAACATCAGTGTGATAAGAGCTACATAAAAGGACAGAAGCCATGTTTGAGAAACATATATTTAACGTATACGTAGATTTTCCGTGTCCCATCTGCTAACAGGGAGGAGTCGGGGTTAATGACCTATACTGCAGCAAGCCACCAGGGGGCAATTCATGTGAGAGTTAATAAAGTTTGAAAAGATGGCAACAGATTCATTTTCATAGTTAATTTATGATCTTTGTGAGATAGATATATTATAGAGGTGAGGCTGCTACGATATGTAAAAATGAAACGCACCTGGCTTTTGTGAATATATCTTTCTTTTTTTAAGCAGAGATAATACGTTTTAAAACCTTGTTTGAAAGACGCTTCTTTTGGTTTTGAATTGTGACGGGTGAGGAGCGTCCCCTGGATTTCTGTCTGGTGTCTGCGGGAATAATAAAACTGTAGCTTCAGGCAATCACAGCTGATGTGAGCTCGGTGAAAGGATTTCATTTCTGTCATTCAGACCTCGCTCTGATGTTTTCTGTTTCATTACACATCACAGCTGCTCATTCACAAAGCCTCTCAGAACAGAAGTGCTGATCTGTGTGTGGGCAGAGCAGATTTAATAAAATGTCCTTTCACTTCTGCTAGATTCGCTCGTCTGTTAATCTACTGTTCTCCATAATTCAAAAGAAAATAATGAAAAACCATGAAACGATGTCGGCGCTGCTAATACCTTGGCTCACAATAGAAATTTGCTTTCGCACAAAATATCAGAAGAACTGTCGAGTGCAGTTTCCGACACATATCAATTAATTTCTATTCACTCCGATGCAAATCTGTGGCTTTTCCTGTGCTCGGTTATAATTGAATTTAGTCTTATCTATGATTCATAACGGATTAATTGAAAACCTCTGATCTCTGTCACTCCAAGCGCACTCTTTGAGCACAGTATTTTATAGTAAGAGCATTTTTAAATCATACACATATTCTTCTGGACAAACTGGTCCCAGCTCAGCTGCACTTTTACTCTGGGCAATTTTGTGAACTGACATGCAATGCACCCCGTCTGCTTGAACCGTGTTTTATAATCACGCATCTGTCTCCACTGTCACACTCCCAGCACTAAAGAATGTTTTTTATAAAATGGAAAAACAATATTCCTAGAAATAACCAATATATACCTTTCATATAATCAGTGTGTTACTCTGGGATCAATGTACGACATCCCAAGTGCATTTGCTGGGAAATAAATATAATCGCACTTCCTTTGAATGAATGAATGAACATGCTTGATTACATTTCATGGTCAGAACTTTTTGTAGCATCACATTTAGCACCAAAATACTTACTCTGATATTATAGCCTATATCTGCTGTCCCAGTGTATACCTAAGACTTTCTGTACCTGCAGCATGCTGACCTGTAGATTGCTTGTGGGACAGCAGGTGGATGATGATAGTTAATATAGTAATAATATGAATTGCACTTCTCTGTACAGCTGGCCTCCTGAGTCCATCCTCGTGTCTGACCCTGGTTTCCCATGATCGCCCCAACACTAGAAACCACATATTAGTGGTTCAGCTTAAAGTTGAAGGAGAATACTGGTGATTTTTGTTTCTAAAGCATAACGGATGTATTTATTACCTCCGACATGCCGGTTATGTTTTCGCCCCTGTCCGTTTTTTTGTTAGGGAACACGATTATGCAAAAACTACAGAATAAACTTTCTTAAAATCACTTTCTGTAACATTTATTTTTTAACATTTTCACCAATTTCACAGAGAATAATTAATGGATCTTGATGAGAATAATCTGGCACATACATGCATTTTTTTTGTGGTTTATTTGAATTAAGGGCCTCGTCGGAGGTCGGTTATGTTTTCATATATTTGTGACACTTTCTTTATGTCATACATGCAAAACTGTACCATTCTGGCTTGAAAAGAGAAAAACCATGAAATTTGGTGGAAGGATGCGACGTGGACCGAAAAAGGAACCCGTCGCCAAACATTAGCATTGTGACCTTTGTTTGCAATTTCACCAATTTCCCTGCATGGGATTAATTAATGTATCTTAATGAATACGCTCTACTGAGTGCCATGCTATTTCTTTTGGGTTCTTGGGCTGTTTTAAACTATTTACTTCCAATAATTAATTTGAAATATCTGTTAAATGTGAATTATGAAACAAGAAGCCTCCATTTGGCTCAGTCAACATTTCTGTTTAACTTCTGCTGGAGTTTCGAAAAAAGAATTTCACTGCACGATCTTACTCTGAGCAACTTTTGTTAAGTTTTTGTTACTCTCACATTGAATGCCATGATATCTATATCAACTCAATGTGATCTACAGTTTCTGTGAAATCCCAACATTAAGAACATCCACTCACTTCATCGTCACTTGGTTTTAGTTTTGGGAAACCACAGCGTCAGGGTGGCTCGAGGCTAAATGTTGGTTTTAACCCATGACTCAGGCGGGTGAAGTATTGTCATCGTCAATATTCCTGCTGTTGCTTTTTCAGAAAAACTTAGCTGAACTATTTTTACATTAGAAAAAAACGTCACCTTTACTTTTCACTCGATCTTGTACTTTATAGAAATATGGGTATTTTCTATAAGTCAGTAGTGTCTGTTTGATTTCTGCGATAATAAGGGTAATGAATGATAAATTAATATATTGGTGTTAGGAAAATTTGCTTTTTTATAATTCGGACTCTATATATTTTGCTTTATACTGTGTGTTTTTTTTCTGTGTTGTGTTTGAGTTTTAATTTAGTTGAATCTATCACCAAACCTGTGTGTTTTCCTCACTGAGGGTGAAGGGAGGTATTCTGATTTAACCTAACTTTTTTAAATGTCAGAAATTCTGCTCTGCTCACTGGTTTGTTTGCGTTCAGGTTTTGTATTTGTATTTGTTGCTTTCATTTCAAAAGAAATCACGTGACTTCTTCAAACGACATCAGATTCCATTTGATCGTTTTACAAATGTGAGTGAATCATTGACTTTTACAATACTTCACTGCTCTGTCATGAACATGAATCAATAATCATTTATATACCGATAAGACCTTCTGGCATCCTGCACAGACTTTTGTAAAGCTTCTCTCTTTTCTGTATTGAATGAATTGTTGCAATTAAAATAATTTTAAACAGAGTGAATGAAAAGGTTTGATCTTTTGTGTTGATGCTGTTTCCGTTTCAAGTTTAGAAAATGAAGTGTTAAACTGAGTTTCAGAGATGGATTTGCAAACATTTGTAAAACATACCCACTTCCTGAACCTGAGATAAATACATTTCTATATTGTGAAATCATATGAAATAGGTTATACAAAAATAATCCTGTGAAAAACTGTTTAAGGGCAACTCTGCAGCAAAAATAAAGTAAACAGAAAGAAATGTTTAATTCTGACGTCTAACTTTTAGGGCTTCCAGCCAGCAGGGGGCGATCAAAATGATATTGCTTAACCTTTAGGAGCTTTCATGTCATCCATGTTTATACTATGGTGGACTTCAAGCACAAAAACGACAAAACACAACAAATAATAAAACTTGTTATTTTGTGTTTTGCTTGTTTTCTTAAAAAAAAAATTTGTTTTGTGTTTTTTTGTTTTGTTTTCTTCTTGTTATGTTTTGTGATCTTTGTTATTTGTTCTTCTTCTTCCCATTCGTCCTGTTTTGCACTTCAGGGCCACCGTATTATAACTGTATAATAGTCTATAGATTCAATCATTACTTTTACTCAAATAAAAGTTGTGACTGCTTCTTCCACCATTACATTTATTTTTATCTCCCTCCACTTCCGGCTCCACTTCCTGGTTCTGCTGAAGGCGCCCTGGCCGTCAGCCAATCAGGGCGGGGCGGGATGTGACGCAGAGTCTCGCGCAAGGAAGCCCCGGGACTGGGCGCGCCAAATTTCAAAGGACTTCCTCCTGGAGGACGGAGCTGCAGCGGAGCCTGAAGAGAAATGGCGACAAAATCCCTGTGAAACAGCGGCATCATAGTAGATCCGAGGTGGACGCGGAGGCGGGGAGTCTGCGGGTCGAGTGGCCGGAGGAAGTGAACCCCCAGCGGCCGGAGAGCAGCAGGAGCACTCGCTCCCCTGCAGCTGTTGTAAGTGGCAGCTTTGACTTCCATTCTAACGTCAGCTAGCTTAACGCGAACCTGCGTCCGACGAGCTAAAACCAGCGAGAAGTCCCATCGCTCCTGTGGATCCGGGTCTGACACGCACCGACCCGCGTGTCACGCAATGAAAGAGTCACCTGCGGGTTTAATGTGCGTTAAAGAGAAGTTTACCGTGACGCTCCGGGTCCTTTTTGTTTCTCGCTTTGTGTCCTGCTCCCGTGATTTGATGCTGCACATGCGCTGACGTTTACATAATGAAACCGAGTTTGACACCGGGTTCAGTTAAACTGATCGAAGCTGTTTCTGAAGAGTCAAATAAAACGTGTCTCTTAAATCTAAGCATCTTGTATTAAGTATAATTTCCAGACACTAATTAGAACAATTAAGCTAAAAGCCATTTGTTTCTTTTCATGGGTTTTTTCTTTTGTTCTCTCTTTCAGATCTGAGGCTGTCAGGCTTCCCACCTGTGAGACGGCTGATGTCAGGAGCCTGGGATTCTATTATCTGCAACACTCACACACACACAGGAACACACACACACACAGGAACACACACACACACACACACACAGCTGACAGCCATTCACGCATGGAAATATTAAAAGTCAGGACTGAAAGTCACGGCTGTCAGGCTTTTACGCAGATTTACTTTTCAAGCTTTTAATGTTTACTGCACCTTTCACATTAGCATCACACACACACGGAGTCGTCCAGGTTACAGGAAGCCTTTGTTCTCAAATCCTCCATCGTACAGCCGTCACTCCGCGGGGGGGGATTTAGTCTCTGAGCTGGGTGCACAGGCTCGTTTCCTCATCAGCTCGCACACAGCTCTTGGATCCTCATTATTTATTCATGCACTCGCAGCAGGATGCAAGTCATCAACTTTCCATGCTGCTGAAAACACCTGTTGCCTGAAGCCCCTGCACCTGCCTCTCACCTTCAAGCCTGTGTGATAATATCCCACCCTGTCGAGCTCGGAACTCTTTCATCAAACCCAAATCCATTCAACCCATGTTCACTAGTTAAGAGTTGGACCCCAGAATGGGCCGCAGCCTCCTGTAGCTCAGGGCCGTTCACAGATCGGTGGGGGCCTCTGGGTGGGCCGGGTGGAGGGTTTAGTGGTGGCAGACGATCAGACCCCTCAGTCATGCTGTCCGGGGTGCAGCCGTGCTTCCAGTTGCTCCGGATCGGTGCGTCGACGGCCGACTCGGCGCGGGACCTGTACACGTTCAGGCCGGCCCTGAGCCACTCGGTGTTTCGTCTGGGCCGGGCGGCGGAGTTGTGCGACGTCACGCTGGACTCCACGTCGGTGTCCCGCATCCACGCCGAGCTGCATGCAGAGAGGGAGGCGAGCGGCGGTGACGCGGCGCCGCAGGAGGAGGGCTGGAGGGTCCACATCAAAGACAGGAGCAGTCATGGTGAGGCTGAGTCAACACACACCCCCACCACCAACACCATCATCAGCATCATCATCATCACTTAGAAAGACACATTGACACATGCAACCATGTCTAAGTTTTCAAACTCATCACTGTTGCTATGGTTGCGCCTCCCGTCCCCGCTACTCCGGAGTTTTTGAGCATCTAAAGTGTGCAAAGTTGAAGTGGAATGTTTTAGATTCGAAGGCAGGAACGTGTCGGTACAGTTCCACCTCGTCGTCGCTCCAAGATAAGAAATCCTTCGTTGTAATTAACCCAAATCCAGTGAAGACGATCTGCTTCCTGTTTACACTGACACACGCGCGCAGTGTAGACGGATATCGTTTTAGTTTTATAGTTCTATACTGTATATATTAGTTTAATTCCATTCATATTTTTCTATATATTTTAGATTCCTTACACTTAACTATTGCATGTTACTTATTATTTACTGATGGTTCTTATCTTATCTTAACACAAGCGCTGATTGAATCAAATCTTGACCCGCACACATTACACTGACAGGAACACAGATAGTAAAATTATAATCAGTTGATATACACAATTACACACTTTATGTTGCTGGCGGTGGGAGACAGACGCACTCTGAAACCCTTTTTCTGATGATTAACTTACAGAAGTAACAAAGCCAGAACCTAGAGTAATAGAGAAACTTGCTCTCCTGCCTGTTTGTTCATCTCTTACAAAATATCAGACAAATTGAAAGTTAATAGCAGTGATACAGAAGTAATTAAAGAGCAGCCAAACTCTGACCCTGATTTTCTGTTGCACGTCGGCTCCAATATTTAAAGCAACGAAGCAACATTTTTTACTTTAAAACGATTCTCTGTAAAGTCAATGAAAATGTTGATCCATCCACCAAGTTTCATGGAAATCTGTAAAGTAGTTTTTGCGTAATCCTGCTGAAAAACAAACAAAAAACAAATGCTCATGCAAAACCAATAAAAGGGATTAATAACGGTGAATATGACGCTATCAGACGCAGCGAGACACAAATGTACAAAGTTAAATATATTACGTTTCTACGTCTGTGTCCTACTGGTCATCAGTGAAAGCTGAGGTGCACAGGAAGTGGTACAAGGTGAAGGCGCAGGAGAGAGAGCCGAGTCTTCACTTAAGGGCGATGGACTGTGTCTGACAGGCTCAGAATTTAAACTGTGCTCTTACTGCCTAATTTTTCAAGTAATTTCACAGTCGGTTTCACACATTTTTCACTTTTGCTATTAAATGACTTTTTAGTATTCCCTGTGCATTTTTCATTTTGTGCAACGCTGTCATGGCCGTTTGATTTCCTTGTAGCCTTCCACCTCCTCTATTCTAGGTCCATTTCACAAACGCTTTCACATTCCCCCTTCCACTCTGGAAGCTGTAAACACATTGAAAGTCAACAAATGACTTTATTTTGATGCTCAGCTCACTTTATTCATTCTTTTTTTGGGACTGGCAGACTTTCAGATATTTAAAGTTGTGTGACATCGCCTTCAACTGCCAAGCTGTTGCCTGTTTGTTTGGACTGATCATTATGATTTGAAGCAGAGTTTTTCACCCCTGACGCGTCGACGCGGCCGAACCAGACGATCAGACCCGGTGCCAAACACTGTTGGCTTTAGTTTCATTAAAAGATAAATCGTCTGTTTCCAGGCACCTGGGTCAACGAGGTCCGCCTCCAGCCTGGCGTCCAGTGGGAGCTCTCAGATGGCGACACGCTGACCTTCGGTGGCCAGTCGGCTCCGGGGAGCCCCGAGTTCTACTTCCTCTTCCAGAAGGTCAAAGTTCGCCCGCTGGACTTCGATGCCATCACAATTCCGAAGGTAATATTTGTTGTTCGAGGAGTCGGCAGAGACGGAATCGACTGTTAAATGTCTCGTTCTGTGCAGCTTCGCTTCACCAGTACAGCTTTTTAATGATGTACTGCAACAGATGAAGTCCTGCACTGTGCGGTTTCATAACTGATACTGAGGGTCAGTTTATCTTGAGGAGTTTGTAGTTAAACTCCTCAAGAGAAGTGTGGACTGGTGTTTCAGTGTCACTTCCTGAGCCGACGGGTCCTTCTGGGTTTGAAGAGGAAAATCTAAATACCTCAGGACGGGTTCGGTCCCCACTCGGTCAAGCTCCAGTCGGGTTGGATAGAAATTTAGAAGTGATGTTTGAGTCATGTCGGTCAAACAATTACTCGGCAGCAAACATTTAAATTTTGAAATCCAGTTGAGACTCTCAGTTCTTCTCACAGGAGATCGAACCCACGCAAAGTTACATAGAACAGAAGTCCATGAGGAAAGCTGTAATTATAGATTTCCATCTCTTTTCCCAGGCAGGAACCTTTTCCTCCGACTTGCAGAACCGGATCAGAACGAACCAGGACCGCAAGGTGGAGGCCAACCTGGACCTGTCCAAGCTGTCAATCAACCGGGCCACCGTCATCCTCAACTCCATCGGCAGCCTCAGTAAGATGAGTGGCAGCGCCTGGACCTTTAAGAGAAGCTACAGCCAGGAGGGAACCGTTTCAGACCCGGGCTCCTCCTCCTCCACACCTCCGCTCGCCGTTAGCTTCTCCGCTCTGCTCCCTCCCTCCACCCCTCCATCATTCTCCTCTGCAGCTTCAGTGCCTTCAACAAAGTCCATCCAACCGACCTCCAGGAGCAGGAGGAAGTCGGCTCACACGGTGCTCCTCGAGGACGACAGCTCAGACGAGCCCAGGAGTCGAGGAGGTAAGACCCCGAAAAGGTTTTTAAAAATACCACTGGTAAACTCCCTGAGCTCTCTGCAAACAGAAAAAACAGGTTTTTAACAAGAATATTTATTAGGCACAGAAAATTGAAGTCAAACTCACTATTTGAAAAAAGAGTCAGGATGTGATCATTGCTTTTATCACAACATTTTCATTTCAATGTCGTTCAGTTCTGACAGGAGTTGTGGAGGACGGACAGAAACCAAAAGGTAAGAAGAGGCGGCGGCTCTACAAGTCTGAGTCGGAAGGTTTCAGCTCACCTCCTCCTCTGCCGCTGCAGCCCAAGAGCCACAATGACGTCAGGAGGCCCCTGGAGGCCAAGCCCTTCCCTGCCGGCATCAGGACCATTGGCAGTTTCCACGGCGCCATGACGAACAGCCGACTCAACCACCACCTCCTTCAGGCGTCGTTCACCAACACTGCGGTCCACAAACAGGACGTGCAGACGATGCACCGCATCAAGACGGTGGTGCAGGGCAACATCGCCACTTTCCGCCAGAAAACCGTCCACAGTTCGCCGACGGCGCAGAGGGGCAGGCGGAGGGCTCACAGCTCTCCAGTTTTCTCTCCCCTGGTGGTGGGAGGGGAGAACTACAGCCTGGCTTCGCCCTCAGTGAGGATCCACACGGAGGAAAGAGGAAGGGTCCCGTTCAACAGGTTTCACCATCTAACTAGGTGAGAAGTTAGAGCTGCACGATTCATCTTTAGAATCGTGATGCCGATTCATAATCAATCCTTGCCTCTAAAATAATCCTGACGCTGAGCAATATTTTATTCATCTACCATTAGTTGACAATGTTGAAGTTTTTATATTTTTAAATGCTCGTCAAATAGATGCAGCAGACTGATGCTAATTATCTGATACATTGGAACCTCAGAGTAGAACTGTTTTCTATCCTGCTGAAAACTCTTGTGTATCAGAATTACTTGTTTGCACGTTTCCTGGAAAGATTTGTAGAGAACTGAGCCAGTGGCTGATGTAACAAGGAACTCAACAGATGGGGAAACAGCGCGTAGTCGAATTGTTGTCTTTTGTTTTTCAATGTAATAATCTTAAAGGATCAGAACTGATTTATCGAAATATTAAAGATGTATGTGTTTGATATTTGTTGCTCTCTGTCAGATTGTTTGAAATATAAACTTGTTAAACCATAAGCTTCATTTGATCTCCAGCACTTCATCTCGCTCCTCCTCTTCTTCATGTTTTCATTGTTATTCTCTCTTCAGCAAGCGACGAGGCCGCCCCAGAAAAAACCCTCTTCCTCCGCGGCCCTCCCTGCCCTCTCCATCCTCCTCGTCCTCCTCTTCCACCTCCTCAGCCTCGTCGTCCTCCTCTGGCTCCTCCTCTTCCTCCTCAGAAGATGAGGATGATGAGGAAGAGGACGACGAAGAGACAACAGTCGGGACAGTGGAGCCGTGTGCGGCGCCGCGGTGCCGGCTGCCCCAGCAGGACACGGTGCAGTGGATCCAGTGTGACGTGTGCGATGCCTGGTTCCACATAGACTGTCTGCATGTCGACCGCAAGAAGCTGCTTGTGGACCCGAACGCTGACTTCCACTGCGGCTGTCGCTGACTGGACAGAGTTTGTGACCATGAAATTAAATAAATGCTCCAGTTTAGACTTTATAAGTTTCCACATATCCCCTTAAATGTTTATTTCCTTCAAACTCACATGGAAATCAGGCTCCTACTTCCTCTAATGGCCCAGGCTGCTCCTCTCAAGCGTGCAGTGCTTATCTTTACCCTCGTCAGCAGCTGGCAAGGGCGGGAAGATACTTTCCTTCAGACTTTTAGGCCTCGATCTTTCCAAGTTCGAGGATTCGTGTCCTGACAGTCACACAAGTGCTTCCACAAACCCGCTGTTGAGTCAGTTTCAGGGTTCCGATTTTGAGGGAGGAGGCAGAACTGCGATGAAATGTCTCGGGTCAGATTTCATTATGGCCTCGTCTGCCTGGAGAGGTGTGATCAGGGTGGGGGAGCATGATGAAATGTCTCCTGGTAGACTCCCACCGTGGCACCAGGGGGCAGGCGGCGGTCAGGAAGATTAATGAAATGTTTCGGACCACAGTAGCAGACTCTACAAGGTGATTAAACTCTCTTCGATGTCTCCGTGTGGCCTCCCTCACTATTTTACAAAACAGCTCAATTTTTCAGAGCAGAATTGGACCTTCCAGCATCCCTACCCCTGCCAAAGAAAACAGCGCTGGGACGGCGTTTTCCCCCCTCGCCAATAATAAAACTGGATGAGATGTTTCAGTGCAGCTTTCCTGGGTGGCAGCAGCTGTCTCGGAGTGGGCGTGTGATGTTTCAAGATAATTAAACGGCAGGAAATGTGTCAACAGATTTCTGTTGTTGCTGCTGATGAGAAGTGCTCTTGGGACTGTAATCAAATGTTTGAAGACGCTCCTGCAGAGGCAGCTGCTGGGGGGGGGGGGGGGGTTTGGAGGAGGGGGTGTGCGTATGCAGTGGGACTGTTTTTATAAGATGTCTGAATGCAGCCTGGCACTGTGGCTGCCGCTGGTCTGGGAGGAATCATTAGTGAAATGTCATGAAATATCTGCTGCTGGTGCCACAGGATGAAAGGATTCAGATTCCGTTGGGTTCAATCTGGGGCTGCGACCACACGACTACGTTTTATAGTTTTGAAACGCATCCCTGTTACGTTACCTGCCTGCCGTTGACTCGATTCACATTGCGTTTGAGGACGGAAATCAGAAGTTTGAAAACGCTAACGACCCCGTTTAGCGCTAGTGTGGACGGTGGAGGGGGTTTTAGTTTTAAAGCGAAAACGTAGTCGTGTGGATGTAGCCTTTATGTTGTTGGTTTTTCAAGTGTCTTCTCACCACTGAACGCGGACGATGCTTTTGTCCTGGATGAAATGTGCCGGACCTGAAAGAGTCGTTCACCACTGAACAATTGATGGTGCTAGAATAAAATCTAAATGTGTAACTCTTAAACTCTTCTCCTAAGCACCTTTTCTTGTATTTAATTGTAAATTTCTACTTGGGTTTGCAGTCGCTTTGCAAATTTTACTTTCTGAATAACGTCTGACCGCTCTGACTCGATTCAGATGGTGATACAGTAAATGTATATAGTTCGTCTGGGCTGGTGTTGTGTAAAAAGTGACGAACAAATTCTACTTTAATCAAACTACTGTGGCAGTTTCTCGGAGTGGTGATAAAATGAGTTGATGATAAAAACCTGATTCTTGAGCAATAAATTAAGGGGAAAAACTAAATCTTTATAACCCTAACCCTTTTCTAACATAATATGATATTGTGGAAGAAATTTCAATTCCTTTGGTTTAAAGGAGACACGTGATGTCTTTTCAAATTATTTCCTGTAGTGTGTAAAATGTTTTTTGTGAATGTAAAAGTTTCTGCTCAGTGAAAAAGCCCTGAATCTGCAGTAGAGGGAAAACACTGAAGCTCCTGATGTTCCTGAAACATCTCGTCACTGATCTGGCTGATGCTTCTGTCACGTGACATCACAGCCCACATCTGCATTGTGTACGTTTAGCGTCTAGTCTTACACGCCTCCTTACAAAGCCAGGTAAAGCGAGAGCGGAGGCAGCAGAGTGGGTCAGCTGGCCAATCACGATCTGAGACTAGACATGTCTCAGACCCCCCGTCGCCAGTCAGTCACGTGGTAGGAACTCTGAGACGTCAAGTCCTGTGAACTCTGCTTTAAACCAAGTGTTTCAGAGACAGAGGCTGAGAGGAGGAGCTGCCGCAGCGAGGAAAGTGATGTTTTCTGAACATTTGAGCATGTCGACCTTTTCAACTAATAACACAAATTAAAATTATCAACCTAAATACGAGCAGAATCTGTTTCCTCTAACATAAAAATCACAAGACAATGTAAATTTAGAACTTTAAATCCATAAACCTGTGTTTGATGTAGTGAAACTGGCCACGAGGCTCTAGTTTCATATTTCCGTAGACACCTGTTTGGGCAGCATATCACCATGGTAACAGCCAACACTTTAATTTAAGGTTTCATCTTAATGCAGTATTACAGTAAGAATCATGTAGCATTGAACATTTGATCTTAACAGTATAATACAGATCTTTAAGGAGCTGGTTTGTCATGTTGAACAGTGATTTACAAATATAAAAGAAGAAAGAGTTGTTTTTTTATTTTTCTGTGTTGATCAGTTATTTTTCTATTTGTTTGTCTTAAAACTTTATTTTGTTGCAGCTTCTTTCACCAGTAAAGATTTTTTATAAATGTTGCATATTTTTGTGGTTTCGTAGATTTTCAGCTCTAAAGATATTTAAATGGTTCGAGTTTCAATCAAAGAAACGTCACCTTCACGTCACCCGTCACTCAGGGTGTCGTGCTGCTGTGTTGGTGCAGATCTCCTCAGGGGATCGCCCCCTGGTGGCCGGCTGCAGTATAGGTTATACACATTGCCTCCTCCATGTTAGCAGATGTGACATGGAGCAAACTAAAAAGTCACAATACTCGTAAAATAGATGTTTCTTAAAGATGTTTTCCGTCATTTTAGTTCTTATGCCCTGTGTTCATTGGTCTGATAAGTTAGATTTGAATTAGTTAACTTGTGATTGGTTGAGTGCAGTTACGTGTGCGAGCTCGATACCAGGGCTTCATCCTCTGATCACCACTGCACCAATGCACCGCCTTCACTTTAATTATCACATTAAAATTCAGAGTTTGATTTTTACAGGGAGGGACGCACAAAATAAACTGTCATGATTCTCTCTGAGACGCCATCAAAGTTCTCAGAAGAATTAAACTCGTCTTTTTTCTCTGATACGTCTCCTTCATAGATTCTTCTTACGCTTCCAGATCGAGTTGTGATTGATGATGTTAATCGTTGATTTTTGAAACGTACATTTTGTTTTCCTCTGGTCTTTAGTGAGAGATGATGTATGTGGTTGTTGTTTTCTTTGGAATCATCGCGGCGTCAAAGAGCAGCGAGCACGTCCTCGTAATTGAAGCCCATTATCTCACATCTTTTATTTCTTTAACTTCATAATGGAGTCGTCTTATCTGAGGTCTCCGTGCATGAAGCTACATTAACTCACATAGTTACTGCATCTTGTTTCTTTACAGGCGAGATGGAGTTATGTGCTTTTGATGCACACACACACACAAACACACTGGCACAGATACACATGGCTATTTTAATATGTAGATAAGTAGTTATGACATTTATAACAACAGCTTTGACCTGTTAAAAACAAAGGCCATAGATTATATTATATTGATTATAAATGATAATACTAATAGGAAACTGTTTATGTAGCACCTTTTAAAAAACAGTTCCAATGTGTATTACAATATGGCAAACAATATGAAACAGTAAAAACTGGTTTAAAAATCACACAGCGTTATAGTTCAGATACAGAAATAAAAAATGTTACAGATAAGAAAAGAGTAAAATGATTCAAATATAATAATAAATTAAATTTAGTCTTTAAGAGAGAGTTAAAAGAGGATGGATCTCCTCAGGGAGAGTGTGAGTGGGGGTGCTCGAACACAAAAGGCCTCAGGACCTCAGGTGACGGCCGTGCACATAAATTGTCAAAAGTCCAGAACGGGACTTAAAAGTCAGCGATAAAATCTTAAAGTCAACTGTGAAATGTACGGGAAGCCAGTGAAGAGAAGCTGGAATCAGAGGAGCATCAGGAGTGAGGAGTCTGGCTGCTGCGATCTGACGAGCTCGGCTCAGGCAGGTGAAGAGATCAAATCCAAGCGAGAGGAAATGAAGGCACGATTAACGATCTCCAAGTTTCTTCTGGATAAAAACATGTTGATCTTTGAAAGTTTCCTGAGCTGCATGTGATTGTTTAAGGGGAGGTCGTTGGGAGAGGTGACACTAAGCTTTGGGACAGAGAACCCGTACTTCAATGTGGAGGTATCGACTGTGTCAGGGGAAATATTCATTACCTCGGTTTTTCCAATATTTAGCTGCAAGAAGTTTTGATGATGAAAACAATCTTCAAGTGTAAAGTCTCAGGTATTTGAGAAGAAATTGTGCATTTACTCTGAAACTCACTTCCTCTGCAGTGGTGATTTTACTCTCGTACGTGAAGCTCGACAGTTGAATTATTCTCCTTTCTTTAAATATATTTTATTCATGGATACGGCACAGGAGAAGTGGTTTAGAGAATGAGGAGGTGAATGCTTTTATTATCATATTCATGGCATAGTTGCAGGAATCTGTCAGTGAAGCTGTATTTTCTCTGAGGTGAAGTATCGCACAGAGAAGAATATACAATACGAGGAGGTGAGAGAGAAAAACTGAAGTATCGTAAAGTGTCATCAATCCGAGAGCAAGTCCTGTCATAGATTCAGTTCTGTGTTCAGAGTGTTTGTCGTTGTGCTGGACCTCATTACAGGGTTTCTATTCTACATGGTGAAAATCAAACCTGACAAAGAAAATGGACTGTGTTTGACCTTCAGAGGCAGATTAATGGACGAATCAGAGAAATGCAGCCGAGTTCAGGTCTTAAAAAATTTGTTTTTTGATTCTGTCGCTGTTGAATTTCTGATAAAATGAAGGTTATAAGGTTTCCTTTCAAACTTCAGGTGCTGTTTTTTGTTCCTCAGATTCTTCTTCAGAGTTGTCAAGATGCAGTATCTCATTTCAGAGGAAAATAAGATATGAACACACACACACACACACACACACACACACACACACACACACACACACACACACACACACACACACAGGCTATGAAATAAACCTGTCATGCAGCTCATTTCCTCCAGGAAACCTCTCCCACACTTGTCGGTGTGTTGATGTGGATGAGACGTTATGGAGCTGAAGTGACGCCACCTTGACCTGCAAAGACCAAGGGAGACAATAACATTTGTCCAAAGTGTTTCCATAGCAACATCCCTCTCTCTCTCTCTCTCTCTCTCTCTCTCTCTCTCGCTCTCTCTCTCTCTCTCTCTCTCTCTTTTTGAGGTTGTAATAAACAGCCGACACCTTCTTCTTCCTCTTGATGCACGAACTGAGACAGAAAGAGGCCGACAACTTCTGTTCATTTTAAACTGAGGTGCTCTTGATCACCTCCTGGTGGCTGGCTGCAGTATAGATTAAACTTGGCCTCCTCCATGTGAGCAGATGGGACATGGGCCAAACAAAAAAAATCGATATAGACGTAAATTCGATTTTCTAAAAGTTGGTTTCTGTCCTTTCGGGTAGTTCTCTTCACACTGGGTTTAAAAACGAGATGAAACGTCATGATTGACAGCTGAGTCCGACTCGTGATTGGTCGATTGGTCCTCACTCATGATGGGAGCTGATGAGTTTCTCTCTGCAGTAGTGAGATAATGATGAAAGTAAATTAAACATGTGTCACGTGTCTGAATTGTCAAGATTCGACCTGAATCGTTAACATGCTCCATGTTTTGAGAAATGCGTTCAGTGTCATACAAAATAAAATCAGTCATGTTCGACACATCCATGTGAGACAAACAAAGATCCTACAACCTGCTGTATTACTCACTGATGTGTTAAAGAACCATCATCACATCCCATTGATTTAACTTGCAAAATCTACGTGGATCAGAAAGATGCAGTAACAAATACAAGAAGAGCAACAGACACAATGACGACTAAGAAACTGGCCCAAACCAAAATAACCGGAATGAAAGATCAGAAAAACTGGCCCCAGACCAGCAAAACCCTGATATCCAACTGGTGGAGCTGGGAGCCTTGGCTGCTGTTTCCTCTGGGCCCAGCAGGGGACAGTGTTGGCCTGGCCCAGTCCAGCAGAGGACAGTCAGCAGGAGGCAGAGGATGGACTCCGAGACACTCCCAGCACATTAGAGCCAGGATGGCAAATCATACGTTTTCATTAGTCCTCTCCCGGGACAGACGGGGGGGGGCTCGTATCTGAATGGATATTATTGATCACAGAACTCAACAGGAGCTGCTGAAGAAACTTTAATTCACCTGCATGTTTTTAAGTTAGTGGTCTACCTGTTGTGTGTTTTATGTGTGTGTGTGCCTGTTTATTTTATGCAGTGAGGTGTGTGTGTGTGTGTGTGTGTGTGTGTGTGTGTGTGTGTGTGTGGTTAGCGCTAATAGGAACTCAGGAGCAGCTGTTACTTCGTCCCAAAAGCCCTGACTTTTACAGTTTTCTCTCCTCTCTCCTCCCTCTTCCCAGCCTTCCTCTCTCTCCTCTCCTCTCTTCTCATCTCCTCCCTCCTCTCCTCTCTCCTCCCTCTTCCCACCCCTCCTCCTCTCCTCTCCTCTGTTCTCATCTCCTCCCTCCTCTCCTCTCTCCTCCCTCTTCCCATCCCTCCTCTCTCTCCTCTCCTCTCTTCGTATCTCCTCCCTCCTCTCCTCTCTCCTCCCTCTTCCCAGCCTTCCTCTCTCTCCTCTCCTCTCTTCTCATCTCCTCCCTCCTCTCCTCTCTCCTCCCTCTTCCCACCCCTCCTCTCTCTCCTCTCCTCTCTTCTCATCTCCTCCCTCCTCTCCTCTCTCCTCCCTCTTCCCATCCCTCCTCTCTCTCCTCTCCTCTCTTCTCATCTCCTCCCTCTTTCTATTCAATGCCATTCTCTCTCACTCTTTCTCCTCTTCAGCTCACAGGAAATGAGATTTTGGCTTATTGGCTTATTTTCACCTGTCCTCAGTTTGACCTTTGCACGTCTCTCTCTCTCTCTCTCTCTCTCTCTCTCTCTCTCTCTCTCTCTCTCTCTCTCTCTCTCTCTCTCTCCCTTCACACACACACACACACACACTCTCAGGACACTTAACTCACACACTCTCTTGCCAACACACAGGTTGTTACTCACTCAGAAAGCACAGAGCAACAGTGATACACACACACACACACACACACACACACACACACACACACACACACACACACACACACACACACTCCCTCTCCTCTTCATTCCACTACATTGTTTCCCAATGGCTGGCTCCAGTGAGAAGAACACACTATACGAGCCCTGCAAGTAGGTTACGATCTACGGGGCCCCCAAGCTCCAACAGGGGCCCCCGAGCTCTGAATTAATTGTTTTTTCATGGTCTTATATATGCCCGACACAGATTCTCTGCTGGCTGAGGAGAGAGAGAGGGAGAGAGAGAGAGAGGGAGAGAGAGAGAGAGAGAGAGAGAGAGAGAGAGAGAGAGATACTCCACGTTTCCAATTTCAGCTTTGAAAGTTTATTTTACAGGCATGAAAAGTTCAGTCGCGTGTTGTCAGCGTGACGAGAGGAAGAGATAAACAACAGGCGACGTTAGATATCCACCATTTGACACGCAGCCTCACAGGATGATTAGTGCCTGAACAAATCCAGACAAACGATGGTTATTTTACAGGGAAAGTGGGTCACGTACTAAATTCATGCGATTCAACAGTGGTTTAACCTACAGCAAGTTCAGAGGAGATTTACTGTATCAGAGGTTTGCAGTATTTTCTTTCCTCAGAGTGAACAGGAAGTGATAAGTCTCGTTTTTAGTTGTATTCAGAGTCTATGTGTAAAAATTGACTCTGGGTCCAGAGAGTTAAGTGCTTGAAATCTGTTTCCTCTCGAATGACCAGCAGAGGGAGACTCCACAAGAAGAAGTCAGTTTCCATGAGACTCTACTTCTCACTTGATTTATAAGAACTCGTTATATTTTGCCGTGGATCCGGATGAAGGTGCGGATGCAGGAATAATTTAACATTTTCTATTATTTTTCAACATAGTGAGATAAGACAGTTTTACAGATTTCCTTGATTTATAACGTAAGTAAAAAATTATCCTATGGAGTTTATGTCTCAATCTCTACTTTCATGTCTTCCTCAATACAGCAGGATGTTCATTTTGTAAGTTATGGTCCAAGTCAAGTGGACCATAAAGCACCGTATGAATCGGGGCGTGGATACCGTGTAGAGGTCCAATCAGCAGCTCAGCGGCCACGTGTAAATAAACCTTTTCTTCTGAAGTTCTCCACAAATGCAGCAGTTTCTGTTTGGTGTTCGCGTCGGGTTGAAGATGTTACAGGATGTGATGGTTGTAGCTATTTTGTCATTGATTTTATTCACAATAACCGTTATTTAATCTGAACTCATTGTATGGGGGCTGTAACATCAAAATAAAACTCTAGTTTAACTTCTCTGCTGCCGTAGTTGCAATGCTTGCGTGTCTTGCTCCAGCGTTTCTGTTTGAATGACGGTTTTGCGACGTCTTGTCCGGACTGAACGCAGCTTGTGTATTTGTCCGTGTGCAGGAGCACGTCTCCACGTTCAGGTGAAGGCAGGAGCTTTGTGAACAATGTCCTTTATAACCTCACACAGTTGCTGTTGCTGATTGTAAAGCTTAGATGGAAATCTTCTGAAGGGATGTTTGAAGCCACAGTCACTCTCTCTGCTCTGCATCTTTCACTTTAGTCTTTTAGCCTCATTGATTTTTGTTTGTGGAGTTTGGACCAAGCTCCTCCTGCAGGTGAATTCATCAGTCACTCAGAGTTCAGTACAGTCTCCGTATGAAACCACAGTTAAATTCACTAGAGCCTGAGTTTTATTTTATCTGCTCACACTCATAAATATCAGTCCCCTGCACCAGACTTTAATGGGATCTTTGCTGATCCATAGCACATCCTTCCACCAAGTTTCATAATAATCCATCCAGTAGTTTTAGCTAAATCCTGCCACCTAAACGAAAACATAACCTCCTTGATGGTTATTGGGTAATAATTTGACTCATGTCACATTAATATAGTTCAAAGACTATTTAACTGAAACCACTGTCACTTCAAATACACTGAAAACAATCAACTTAAAACATGTTCAAGCAAAGAAAATGAGGGGTGTTTTGCTGCTCTGCTTCATCGTTGGCGTTATCAGTGATGATGTCTGATTCCTCACTTGCCTCCATGTTGTTTCTTCTTGTCATGGACATGTGCGGCGCCTCTTCTCCGCGGTTGAGCCTCCCTCTCTTGTCTGTTTCCTCTCGGTTTGTCTTTTACCTAGTTTTGTCTTTGTTATTGTCCATTTAGGTGGAAATCTGTCTTGGTGTTGGGAAGGCGGCGCTCGATGAGGCCAAGTTCCCCTCAAATGCATTAAAATGAAAGTGACGAGTACAATGGCAAAAATATTTGTAATTCTTTAACAAGGTATTTATTATTTGTACTTTGTTCTTTCTCACCTCTGGATGAAAAGTACCGTTCTCTTGTTTACAAAGATCCAGGTCTGTGTTCATCAATCAAACGAGGTTTAGCCTTCGACCTTTATTACTTGTCATCGCTCATTTCCTGGCATCTCGTTACTCATCATTATCAAATAAAAAAATGTCTGAAAAATGGAGTATCTGGCGTCACTGAAACACAGTGAAGAGTCAGAACGGAGGAGCCAGACAGACATTAGCATCAGCTCGTCGACTCGACAGGAGGCTCCAGCAGCAGCGGATCCTCGGGAGAGTTCATCGCTCTGTTCATCCCGGGAGTCTCTCACTACAGGCTCTGATTTACAAAACTACTTTCCTGTGAGGCGGAAACATGGCTTCTCCAGTGCAGGGGGACACGAGCAAATTAGCAAGACAAAGAAACCCAAGGCTAAACATGTAAGAAATAATTAATAATTCAAAGGGCAGAGCCGCTCTCGAATACGCTCTCTTATCGTCAATCTGGGATTTTCACTTCAGCCCATAAGCTGCTCTGCAGTAAAACGTGGGGAGTTGTGTAGCTCGTCTGATGCATCGTCTTCTCCTGCTGCTTCAGTCTGGGATCAAAAAACACAAGATGTGAACGCATCATTTTTATTTGTGCACATTTCAGCCACTTTTACTCATTTAATTTCATATCAAAGAAACATGGACAAGTTTGACTTCAGAGATTTCTTTAGTCGCACAACACTTTTCATACTGAATGATGGATGGAGAGATGGATGGATGATGGATAGATAGATCGATTAATGGATGGAGATAGATGATAGAGGGATAGATAGAAGTGGATAGATGGATGGACGGAGATATTGATGGATGGATAGACAGACAGATAAGTGGACATGGATATAGATAGATAGAAAGATGATAGAAAGATGGGGACAGATGGATGGATCAAGAGGTAAATGGATGGAGATTCAGATGGATGGATAAACACATGGATAGATGTATAGATGTATATTGGGAGTAGATAGAGAGATATAGATGGATAGATGGACAGACAGATGGGTGGATGGATAGATATAGATAGACAGATGAGGACAGGATGGATAGAAAGATGAATGGATGGGTATATAGAGATGGAAAGATAAATGGATAGAGATAGATGGATGGATGGAGATAGAGATGATAGATGGATGGATGAGGAGGATGGATAGATATGTAGATATGTGGGACAGATAGATGGATGGATAGACAGATATAGATAGACAGACAGATGAGGACAGGATGGATAGAGAGATGAATGGATGGTGATGGAGAGATGGATATATAAAAGGATAGAGATAGATGGATAGATGGATAGATAGATGGATGGACAGATGGAGAAGGTAAAAACAGAGCGAGAACATAATGGAACAGTCCCGGTGCTGCTGGGCTGTGGTTGGTTCGCGTCGTCTGCCTCGGGCCTGTTAACGTGCAGGCTGATAGCTGATAGCTGTGGGGACACTCCAGTCTCTGTGGTAATTATCCGTCCGTCTCCAGCAGCCGATCGGACTCGGGATCCGCTGTGGAGCCGCTGTAGCTCAGCGGGTCGGAGCTGCGGCAAACAACTGGGCTCAGTCGGCTGCGAGGGACCAGACACATTAAGTGTCGGCCACGCCGGCAACAATGCATCTCCGGAATGTCTTCTTTAGGGGGATTTAGATGAAGCAGTAGAAGTAGTTTAAACTGACAGTCGTCCTTTTTCTGTGGGTGAGACTATGACATCAGATAATTATCATAAAACAGTGATCAGAATACATATTATCAGGATCGTAGACTTCTTCAAAAACCTTTTCCTGGAGCTCAGATGATGGTTTGTGTTTTGCCTACAGAAGCCGTGTGATGCCGCTCATACACGGACTGAATGGACAGAGACGCTCCTCCGCGGCTGCTGTTACGTGTTCTGCTGAACCTTTGTTCAATAATCAATGATCTCAGCTGCAGGACATGTTTGTTTCTTTATTCATGTGTCCTGTGTTTTTATCCACATGGTCGATATGAGCCTTTCACAGACAGCAAACTTCTACTTTACAGAATAATGTTGTTGAAAAAAAATTTATATTTGTGCTCCCCTCCAATGTTCGGTGACAATTAAGTTTTTGTTGTACCTTGTGTACAGTTTTTTACACCATTAAATCTTTATTGGTTTGTGGAGAGATGAAGAACAAAATTAACAGCTGTGCAGTGACGGCACTGTGGTGCAGTATATTACATTATTTGGATATAAACAGTCCTGAAGATGACCCCTGATACAACTGAGTATAACATGTTTATTACGAGCTTTGGAGATGCTGGTTGGCAGATTTTGGGACGTTTGGACAGAGCCAGGCTCAAACTAATTCCAGTCTTATGCTAAGCTAAGCTAACTAGCTGCTGGCTCCATCTATACAGTATATAATGTACAGTCATTCATATTCTCATCTAACTCGTTAGCAAGAAAGAAATGAAACATGTTTCCCAAAATGTTGAACTATTCGTTTAATTTACAGCAACAATGACTGAAGTGAAAAGTGAATCCAAATCACTTTGTCTATGTCACGTCTAACATTTTCGCATCAGATTGGCTGCACAGAAAATAAACTAAATGTTCTAGAAGATTAACTCAGTTATTTAAAAAAAATAATAATAATAATGGGATTGTTACATTAATGTTTTAGCCTTGTGGTTACAGCCTCTCACCAGTAGGGGGTGTTGTAGTCCCTTCAACATCCCTATTTCCTGTGTCCTTTTTAGCTTCATTTTTCTAGAAGGGACACGTCGTCCATCTTTGTTTGCAGTCCATGCACAGCACATATCTACAGAAAGCACCAGGCTGCGTCTCCACAAAGTTTCTTCTCTGAATCCATAAAACTGACTCACTGTTTCTCTGGAGGTGTGTGTGTGCACGGAGGATCTTGTCATTACACTTTCATAATGTGTTGTTTTCTAGGTGACGTCTTGAAATAAGCTCAACCACCACAGCACTGTTGCTAACTCTGCCTCATGGGTTGTTATTTGCAAAGTAAATACATTCTCCCCCATTAACAACCATCCGTTTCAGACGGCCTGAGCTGGACAGAATAACATAAAAGTGTTTGTTAGTGTTCGGAGATGATCAGTTTAGATAAGCAGTGTGTTTTTGAACCGGCGCTCAGAAACCCCCCTCACGGTTTGTTTTTAAAGATTTTGCAGAAACTCGTGGCGCCAGAAACAACTGCAGCGAACGCAGCCCTCTAGCAACCAGCGCTACAGACGCTGTGAGTCATGCACAGTGCCACCATTTGATGATCAAAATAGAGCCAGATGATAGCATCTCCCGTGAAGACTGTGTCTGACATATTGGGGGGGAAATTGGTTCTGGAGATGCATAACAAAAAAAAAAAACGTCATTCAAATCTGCTTTTTGGTGTTTTAGTTTCATGGTATAACAGTATACCTGAAAAATCCCTGCGCCTCCAGGGACCGCGTATGACAGATAAAAGTGAAGTAAACAGAGCAGGCGGCAGAGTGGGAAGGAAGCTGAAGCTATTTTAGAATAAACAAAGCAGACAGGAGCGTGATCAGGTCCTTTCTGGTTAGTGGACGCTCAGTCTGCTGTCCCTTATCCTCCAGCGTCCCATTAAGTCAGGAGAGAGACGCGGAGGAGAGAAGCACCGGCGGCGCGGCGTGATGCCGACCAACAAACAAGTGAGATGACACTTGGAAACCACTCAGGCATCAGGAAAATAGGGACCTTTCAACAATACTTGGTTGTTTTCCACAAATTTAGTCCATTCTCAACAATTCATGAGGGAAATTTAAGCACAGATGAGGTTCTCCCTAATGGTCCAATTGCATCTGGCAAACAAAGACAGCGCTGTTCCCCGAGTGGCTTTGTGTGGTTGCAGCAACAATTACTGTCAAAACCATTTCAACGGCAGGTGAGCAGTAGTGCCTGATAAGTACAACTATTATGATAATATTGTGCAGTTAGACCTTTTATGGCTGAAGGGTGTTCAGGGGAGAAGAAGTGAAACAGTGAGAGGACAGAAAGACAGAAAGCAAGCAGGAGAAGGGGGGAGGCGAGACAGTGGAATGATGGGTTAATTGAATGGATTCAGATTTCCTTGTTCTTTGAGGAAGTTGGGGAGGACAGAGCGCCACAGGAGAGGAGCGAGCGAGAAACGAGATGGAAGAGGAGACAATGAGACGGAGGAGACAAAAACGACTGAGATAAAAACAGAAGGGGGAAGAAAGAGGGAGAAGCGATAACCTCAGAGACAGAAATGTGCAAGGAGAGAAATACAGCGGCAATAAAAGAACGATAAGAGTGTCAGACACAAAAGCTCCTTTCAAACACACTCTGCTCTTTGTAAAAGTGCTGCCAGTAAAAATGATGATTACAACAAGTGGAATCATTTCAATCCACCAAGCAGTTCCCGAACACTGATCAGGTATGTGGTCAGGGGAGAGGCTTTTATAATAGTTTTCACTTTAGTTTGCTTATATATAAAGACAATATAATATAATATAGAGCCCAACCAATAAATATGGCCGACATGAGCCTTTCACACACACGTCAGTATCTGTGTTTGGCGATAATCCATAATATGTTTATTTTCTTAAATCAGGCTCCATATATTTGGTTGTATTTGTGTTTTCTTCTTATCAATCGTTCTTTATAATGAAGTTCAAACTGAAAGTGTAAAATATCAAACCTCAATTACATTTATATATATATATATATATATATATATATAAAATGTACAATAATTATATATAGACGCACAAAACAACATGATAACGTCCTGCACACCTCTCTGTGTAATTCTGTCAGTTTGAATTGAATTCAGTGGAATTGAACGATATGAAGCTGAGCTGAAGTGAACTGAAGAGATTTGAATTGAGCAACTGTGAGAAATCGACTTAGAGACAGAAACAAATAAACAGGAGAACGAGTAAATGTGGTGGAAAGAGAGAAAACAGAGAGACACACACACACACACACACACACACACACACACACACACACACACACACACACACACACAGAGACACACACACCTCAGTTTGACCTTTGCACGTCTCTCTCTCTCTCTCTCTCTCTCTCTCTCTCTCTCTCTCTCTCTCTCTCTCTCTCTCTTCACACACACACACACACACACACACACACACACACACACACACACACACACACACACACACACACACACACACACACTCCTACTGTGCCGTGCTAATGGCGATGCCCCGGGTCCTTTACATGACGCTCACACTCAGGGTTGGTGGGCGACTTCAAAGCGTTCTGATAGCTGCTGCTGATGGAGAATCAACAGACGCCGTCGAGCAGCCGGTGACTGGCTGTCAGACACAGTGGCTCTGTGATTGGACGAGACAGATTAATGGCTTCGTCGCGGCCATCTTGCGGTCGGCCGGCGCGGCGGGTTAACTGGAGTTCGCCAGAGGTTCGGAGATTAAACCACCGGCGAGCTGTAATGACGCAACCTGCTGCGACGAGGCAGCTGAACAGACCCGACGCACAGATTCAATTTCACTTCTGTAAACTACAGAGATGCTGCTGTTATTGCTTTCATCGCCAATCTCCTCCTCGGCCACCTGACTGGGATAAAAGAGTTTTTGGCTCAAGCATGCACGCACACAGACACACACAGACACACACAGACACACACACACACACACACACACACACACACACACACACACACACACACACACACAGATCAGACACACGACTACAAACTTGATATCTTTCTGATGCATGTTCCAGTGGTCGCATCGTTTAACAGGCGTGCTCATATTTGCTATACATTGAACACTTCCTCATTCTGATGAATATGATCTCTTCCTCACGAGCGTGCACACACACACACACACACACACACACACACACACACACACACAAACACACACACACACACACACACACACACACACACACACACAGGTATGTTCTGACACACATCCACAGAAACATGCAGCCATCGCTCACTCAGCAGCCGTCCACAGTGGGGGGGCTGGCCTGGCAATCTTCTCCAGGCTTCAGACCACAGGTGGTAAACCAAACAATCAGCAGCTCCCACCGTGATTTGAGAGCAAACTGTCCTCACGCAGCTCATTTGACTTTTTCTGGAGACGACGGAGGCAAGAGGCTTTTTTCAAATCTTATTTTTCCTCAAGTGACAACCTGTAAAACTCAGTGATGATAAAGCTGTGGTCAGTTTGAGCTGGAACAGAAAGACGTTGTGTGGGTAATGGCGAGAAGTTTTAAGTTCAAGATGGATGAAATGATTGTGACAGAGATCCATAAATACCTCATCGATTATAAGAGCTGCTTTCAGACATGCCCTGAACTCTGCAGATGCTCCGGATCTTCTCAGGAGAACGTGCACAACGTGTGTCCGAGTGAGAGCCTCTGGATTATCTGCGGGTGTTTCAGGAGCTTCAGGAGGTTTTCTGAACTTCCTTTACTGAAAACTTTGGGGTTTTTAACTTTGAAGAACTTTTACTTTGACAAAAACCTGTGTAACACACTGGAGGAAAGAAACACTGAAAAATAATCAAATGTCTCCTTTAATATTTTGCCTCTTTCTTATTTTTTGGGGGGGGGACCTGAACCTGAACACCCTTGTGTTTTTACTATAAAGCTGTTTGGGACTGGAACACCTGGATTTACTGAATGCTGAGCTGAAGCAGTCGGGTAATGGCAGATAAACTGCGCCCTCAGGCATGAGAAACCTGGTAATTACTCTGTGGTGAACACTGGTACCAGAGAGTGTTGTTGGGATGGAGCCTCTCTCTTCTGCTGAGCTGCCTTTACGAGACCCTGCAGCTGAATCCGAGGGTTCATGTCTGTCCTCGGGGGGGCTGTCAAACGGCCTCTTGGGTAAATGTAGCTACAAGCGGCAGAAGAAAAAGCTGTTTTTTTTGCCAAGTGAGTCGTCTTAAAGGAAGAATTACAGCACTGGATGTGTTGTGGGCTGCAGAGAATATTCCAGATTCCAGATTGATAATGCGCCATGTAACAGTTTTGAGTATTCGAGGGGGGGGGGGATCTCCGCCCCGTCTATCGTCTCCCTGCATCTAACACAAACGCTGATGTCTGTTTTAGCTCACGGCTCTTTACTCTCGCTGGTGGATTGTTGTGTAGCCTCTGGAGTGCTGAAAGCCGCTAAACACAATACCACTTAATTGGCTGTGCTCTAATACTGTTGCAAAGGTTATTTTTACCTCTCAGTGGTTTTGCATGTGACTGTGTGGGAGTGTGAGTGTGGTTGTGTTTAGTCTGCTGACAATCGACAACACACTTTCTCTTCAACTTTCTTTGCCTCTGTCTTTTCTGTTTGTGTGTGTGTGTTTGTGTGTTTGTGTTTGTGTTTGCACGCACTGTCAATACAAGACAAATCTGTTTTGCTGTTACTCCCACATCAGTGACGAGGCCGATGACAAATCGTTATATGATAATTGATGACATTAATTAATCAGCTTGCTCGCTCTCATTAGTCTGTGAGGTGAGACGACTAATCTGGACAATCAAGTTAAAGACACATTGGAACAAACATCCCCAGCTACAATAAAGAAGTAAAGGAATCCTGTTCTCTCCTGCTTTCTCCTGTTTCCTCCTGCTCTCTCCTGCTTTCTCCTGCTTTCTCCTGCTTTCTCCTGCTCTCTCCTGTTCTCTCCTGCTTTCTCCTGTTCTCTCCTGTTCTCTCCTGCTTTCTCCTGCTCTCTCCTGCTTTCTCCTGCTTTCTCCTGTTCTCTCCTGCTTTCTCCTGCTTTCTCCTGTTCTCTCCTGCTTTCTCCTGCTTTCTCCTGTTCTCTCCTGTTCTCTCCTGTTCTCTCCTGCTTTCTCCTGTTCTCTCCTGCTTTCTCCTGCTTTCTCCTGTTCTCTCCTGCTTTCTCCTGCTCTCTCCTGCTCTCTCCTGCTTTCTCCTGTTCTCTCCTGTTCTCTCCTGTTCTCTCCTCTTTTCTCCTGCTTTCTCCTGCTTTCTCCTGCTCTCTCCTGCTCTCTCCTGCTTTCTCCTGCTTTCTCCTGCTCTCTCCTGTTCTCTCCTGTTCTCTCCTCTGTTCTCTCCTGTTCTCTCCTCTTTTCTCCTGCTTTCTCCTGCTTTCTCCTGTTCCCTCCTTTTTTCTCCTGTTCTCTCCTGTTCTCTCCTGTTCCCTCCTCTTTTCTCCCGTTCTCTCCCGTTCTCTCCCGCTCTCTCCCGTTCTCTCCTGTTCTCTCCTGTTCTCTCCTCTTTTCTCCTGCTTTCTCCTGCTTTCTCCTGCTCTCTCCTGTTCTCTCCTGCTTTCTCCTGCTTTCTCCTGCTCTCTCCTGTTCTCTCCTGCTTTCTCCTGCTTTCTCCTGCTCTCTCCTGTTCTCTCCTGCTTTCTCCTGCTTTCTCCTGCTCTCTCCTGTTCTCTCCTGTTCTCTCCTCTTTTCTCCTGTTCTCTCCCGTTCTCTCCCGCTCTCTCCCGTTCTCTCCTGTTCTCTCCTGTTCTCTCCTGCTTTCTCCTGCTCTCTCCTGTTCTCTCCTGCTTTCTCCTGCTTTCTCCTGCTCTCTCCTGCTCTCTCCTGTTCTCTCCTGTTCTCTCCTGTTCTCTCCTCTTTTCTCCTGTTCTCTCCTCTTTTCTCCTGCTTTCTCCTGCTTTCTCCTGCTTTCTCCTGTTCCCTCCTCTTTTCTCCCGTTCTCTCCTGTTCTCTCCTGTTCTCTCCTGCTTTCTCCTGCTTTCTCCTGTTCTCTCCTCTTTTCTCCCGTTCTCTCCTGTTCTCTCCTGTTCTCTCCTGGAAGTCAGGGGAGTGGTTTTGCTTGTGTGTGTGTGAATGTACAAAATGAATGCATGAACAGATTTTCACCAAACTTGCCGGGAGTATCTCCAGATGATAAACCTTTGGAGTTGATTGATCAAAGGTCAAGGTCACAAAAATATCTTGTGTATCTCAACATGTAGAACATAGATCAAGAGCCACAGGAGGTTAAAGACCTGAATGATGCTCCTGTAGAACTCCAGTTAGACCTGAAGAAGCCTCATGAGAAGTCCAGTTCACATCTACAACTTCATAACATACTTTCGACTGGGCCTGGGACACCATCGGTAACCATTGTACCCACCATGAATGCAAGTCGACAGCATCTGTCTCCTCCTGTGCGGGAGTCAGCCAGAAGCTTTTACAGCCTCTTTTCAAATCTACAGGGAGAGAGAATTTGTCTGAAAAGAGGGAGTGTTACTTTAAGATTTGGCTTTTACAGCTTTTTTCAACACTTTGTTCCTTAAAAACAGGGTTGAAATACCTGAGGAGGCAGTTATCGGTGCTTTAACTCGTGGAGGTGCGCCTCCACGCGGGCTCACCGGCTGCTCCTTGTTCTTGTTAAGCATTGTCTCGTTCCCATTTAGCTCGGGTCGCTGCTCTGCACGTCACGGCCTCTCCGGGGACGCCTTAACTGCAGTTTATCACTCCCATGTATTTAGAGCCAGCTTTCACCGGGAGGGAGTAGTGATTAACAAGTCAAAGTACACCGAGTACACGGCACACTGCATGAAACCTCTTTACACGTTCAGATTGCCGTTGTAATTTATATTCCACCGTCAAAAAAAACACCCATCTGCTCATTACACTTACAGAACTGGCTCTGATTCAAAAGTTATAAAAGCTGTTTGGACACATTATGGGAAAGTTTCTGTTTCGTTTCAGTGGCCAAGAGTCATGAGTTGCTTCAGTTGGCAAACAAATCTCCTTCATCTGTTGTGTAACATCACGTATGGGGCAGAACACAACGAATGCAAATCGTCCCGACTGTTGTGAAACTTTCTCTGCTCGACACTTTGAAGTCTCACGAGTCATAATTGAAGAAAATGTAGTATCTGAAAATAAAATCCCTTTTTCTATCTCTTGATCCTGAGCTTTATAGAATCTAATGATGAACGACTGGAATGTTGTTGCTCAGGATTTGTGTGAGTCTGATGTTGTGTGCTGGGAAAATGTAAATGTAGAAAATCACTTGATAGTTTGCTTCATGATAAATTAACTGTGTAAATTACAGACTGTAAATAGAGCGTCTCAGTCACCCCCTGGTGGCTGACTGCAGAATAGGTCATAAATCCTACCTCCTCCATGTTAGCAGATGGGACGATGACCACATCTCAAATATGTATGTACGTTCATGTGTTCTTTCTTCTGATAATATTGGTTTTAATGAGTTAAAACCAGAACTAGACGTCATGATTGATGGCTGAGCTTAAAGATGTTCAGATACCAGCATCAGAAATGCCTCTGACCAAATTAAAGAATACTGAAATAAAGAGAAATGCAATGTGACGTCTGTTTGTGAGTCACAGCAGCTGGTGATGAAGTGAAATCAATACCACCATTTTCTTGCAATCTCCCTGCAGAAGACACAATGCACCGGCATTTTATTAACTCCCAATTTAAAGCAGAGCAGATTATAGAGTGCATTCCTGCTCTGCTTTCTCCAGGGATTATTAATTATAGATACAGCTTTTATATACTACTGCATATAGCTGCGCGCCTGCAGTCTGTTATTGTTCTTGACTTCCGTCGTGTGTGGAATTTATTCAAAAATAAATATGAAAGGGCCCGAGAAAGAGGAGAGATGGGTCAGAAGACAAATAACAACAAAGCTGTTCAAAAAATACACAGTAAATATTAGAAATAATACAAACCAACTGAGACGTAAGATATAAGACATGAAATATAATTAAACAGGCTTAGGAAACAGGCTTTTAAAGCAAAGATGAACCTTTTGCTGAAGGAAACTGAAGGAACTGTTCTCTAAAACGGACAATTGTGATTATTAAACAAGGACGGATGAGTAACACTTGGAGTCTAAGCTTCTTCAACGGCGATTTGCTGCTATTTAGATTTTCTGAGTATGTTGTCGTGGAGTCTGGGAACTCGTGACTTTCTTTGTTAAGTGGGAGCAGTTTTTTTGAATGGTAAATAGAGCAGCTGTAAATAATTGATGCATGAATTTCTACTATAATATTGATAATAATAAACATTGTTTATGTGGCACCTTGCAACAATGGTAAATTAAGTAATCATTAATCAACTTAAGAAAAATGAAATAAATAAATACAATAGAACAATATAAAATATATAGATTCATAAATTATTCTCAGAGAAATTGGTGAAAATGTCACCAGAGACTCTCCCAATGTTATGTTATGAAATCCTTCTGACAAACAAACAGATCTGAAACATTCTCCCTTGCAGAGGAAATTAAACATTAAACCTTCAGCTGAAGATTTAAATAAAATCCTGCCAGGTGATTATCAGATGATGTGAGTTTGAGTCCGATGTCTCCACTGTGGTCTCATCTGTTGATGTTCATCACACCACGTGTTCATAATTACATTGACGATGATACATTGGTGTTTAAAATGCACCTTTAACATTTTATTCACTGGGGAACGTTTTCAAAGCTCACATGTGTTTTTAATCAGCCACGGCCTGTTTCACATGCACACAGCTACTTTGCATTAATTCACACCTGGCCAGTGCGACCAGTCGTGAACATCTGGACGCTGGGACGCTGAGCCGGGCACGACGCACCTCTGTGGGGAGCTGCTGAGGGAGGAGATGACCTTGATGTGTCTCCTTGCATTACTCTTCCCCTGCATTACCGGCAAAGCGTGGAATAACTTCACGAGCGACTCTGCGGAGACCCGTTTACAAGTCCCAGCACCGGCAGAGATAAATGAAATCGATACCCCCGGCTCCCAGAGCAGTTTCTCGGTCGCACCGCCGTCCACAAGTTCATACGACCACACGTCTTTACAGCCCAGAACTGATTATGAAGCACAACGTAGATCTGCTTACCTGAAAGATTGGTAATTATGGGCTGCAGAGTGCAGCGGTGGTGGAGTGCAGATACTGTAAGCAGTCTTTTGACATTGTTACGGTAAACATGGAGGAAGCACCGGGCCTCACAAATCAATGCTCTCTGTAAAAGCTGGTAAAAGCAGGGAGGGGCTTCACAGAAACCTCTTCAAAACAACTTCATCTCTGTTCTGTTGAGCCTGGAACATCATCCCTGACATAAAGGAACGAGCCACAAGGTCCAGACACGTTACTCCTGGTCCTCCAGCGCTTAACATTCAGTATAATGATGTATAACGGATCACTGGCTCTCGGTCTGTGTTAGAAGTACTCAGGAACACCGCCCACGGTCCCCTTACGAAACCACATTTAAATTCATTAGATCCGGATTTTTATTTGGATTTAGAACCCGTCTGAGCGGAGAATCGTTCTTCACATATTAAGACTTTCTCTGGAAGTCATTTTGGTGGTAATCCGTTCAGTAGTTTTTACATGATCCTGCTAACTAAACGCAAACAAAGATTTCGAGGTTCAAGTGACTAAGATAATTAGATGATTAACGTGTTAACAGCAGAAATCACACTGATGCATCATCGTATCTCATTGCTGCTTCCCAAAGATGCCATTTGATGCCATCAGGACCGAGGGAGGCGACACCCACATAAAGGCCCCTGTCTGAACCCCTGTCTGAACCCCTGTCTGAACCCCTGTCTGAACAAAGGATGTTGTGGTTACACTCAGTCCTGCGGTTTTTAAATTTGTTCTTGTTTGGTTTTGTGCCCGAGTGCAGGTATTAATGGTGAGTGGCTGCTTTGTCTCCTGTAGCAGAAACAGAGGCAGGTTCCACAACATCAGAGCGGGAAAAAAAAAATCTGTTCCCCGACAAACTTTAATGAACCACATCTTTTGTGATGTGCCAACTTTTCCCAGCATACATTTCCACATCATTTAAAGTTTTGTTGAATTTTCAACCTCATGTTTTTATGCACAAATCAGAATGTGAGTAAAAGCAGGTGGATGGAGACAAATTTAATGATGAGAAATTTAAAGAGGACGTGTGTGAATTTGAATCTCGTCTGTTGTTCTTGGTTTCACGGCCCAGTTTGGAACAATCTGCTGGTTGGGAAGTGATCAGATTTTATCAGCGTCTGTTCCTCCTGAATAATGTCATTTAACAAATTAAACCCTCAAAGATTCCGCTGCGATAAAGATCAACACCCCACAGTGATGCCATGCTCCATAGGACGGCACAAAATGTACTTTTGATAAGAGGAGAACAACAGTGAGTCATTACGGGGAGCGTGTGTTTTCTGTTGTGCACTGGCAGACAGAGACTGGAGAAGCAGCCTAATGAGACAACAAACGGCAGCTGAACCCCATCAGCACTCTTCTTAAGCTCTGTACTTCTTCTACGTGTTGTCAGTCGGCAGCCGAGTGCTCGGAGATGAAAGAGCCGGAGCTGAGGTGCCACTGAAGGCCCTGCTAAAGAGTCTCTTTGTATTAGAGGTTGAGCTTCCGAAGGCGAAAATGAAGAGGGAACCTCAACTGAACTCTTTGCTGTCCTTTCGCTGTTCCTTTGCACTCTGTGTCCTCCTGCTCATGCAGCTCTTTGTGCTGCAGGGGGACGTAAGTTGTCAAGGTGGCGTCGTGCAGGTACGGACGCGGCACGTGCACTTCTGAATGTCTCCCTTGAGAAATGTTGTGTTTTGAGAACAGGAAACAATCCTGCCGTCTCTCAGTGGTGCGTGTGGAAAGTGGTGTATTCATGAAACCTACAGCTCTGCACTTCCAAACGGACTTGGCCTCATGCGGATGGTAATTTGTCGTGTGATAAAAAGCTCCATGAATGGATGCACTGACGGGGGGTGTGGATTTAAGATTGTGAAGGAACAGTTACTACGCTGCACAGACAAACTGCTGTGAAACCACCAGATACATAGAGAAAAACATGACTCATAAATACTGCACGCTGCTTCTCATGTTAAATTAAACTCCTCCTGCCTCCTCCTGCCTCCTCCTGCTCCTCCTGTGTCTCTCTCCTGTATTGTCTTTTCCTATCAGCACAATAGAAGGAGGACTTTTGCTGATTTGGTCTTTTTACCTCTGGACATTTGATCAAATTCAAAATGTATTTGTCACGTACACAACCACAAACAGATCAGATGAAAAATTTAATTTAAACGAAAATGATCCAGTGCAGGATGAAGGTGTCAGGCACGTTGCAGGCAAACATCACACTTCTTTGATTTGACCTTTGTTTTGAGCTCAGACAGATGGAGTTCCTGCTTTTATTTGACGTTTCACCTGATTGCTGACACTTCATGTACCAGATGTTTGTTTGGCCTGTGGTGCTGCTGGTTGCTGCTGGTTGCTGCTTTCTCTCTGAAACTGTAGAAGTGACCTGCTGCTCTGCACGTGTTCCCGAATTGAACCACGTACGCAGAGAAAAGCGTGTTTCAGGTGTGAAGTTGTTTCCGTGTGAGCTGCAACCAGCGATGCCACAGACTAAGCTACTGGCCCGATTCCAAAGTCTTCTTCTAGTGTTTCTGAAAACCATTGCAGGATGTCGGCCCTGCTCATATTGTCTCATCTTGCCTTTCAATGCGTCTCCTTTATCTCTCTTTACTCTCTGTCTTGCTCTCTTTCTTATTTACTCTCTCCGTTCCCTCTCCAACTGCAGATAAATTCTCTGGCTCCCTCCGTCACTTCTCTCTCTGTCAAAGTTAATTGTTTCCTGTGTTTTCTCTCTTTTTGGGGGGGGGTGGGGGGTTTCCCTTCATGTCGTCTGTTTGATTGAATCGAGAGGACTGCTCGTCGACGCTGCCGTGGGGCTCAACAGGGTCCAGGGTGCCAGGGATAAGGATGGCGAGCCAGAGGGTGACTCAGTCTTCCTCATCGCTTCACACACAAACACACACATGCACCCACACACACAGACACACACTGGAGATAACACTGATACAAATAGTTTGACACATATAGACATTGCCTTTGCAGAACCGCACATAGAGCATCAGGAAATGAAAGCGGACTCGTTTCATTACTCTTTGACCCACAGACCCGTTTTGATGAACGTACACAGTGTGATACACATCTGTTCAAAACAATGCCACACACACAAACAAGCAAACACACACTTGTGCACATACCTCCAACCCCAGAACCCCCCCACTTTAATCTGTTCTCCAAATGCTGTTTCCTTCCCTGCGGTGCTGAGCCGGTTTTTCTATTTATGGAGGGGTGTTGAGCTGATGTGAGATGATCAGAAAGTGCCTCGCTCCCATTGTGATTCTCCTTGAGGTGTGTGTGTGTGTGTGTGTGTGTGTGTGTGTGTGTGTGTGTGTGTGTGTGTGTCGATGTCGTCATGCATTGCATATGAGTTAGCTCCCGGAAATGTCTGCATGTGTGTGGATGTGCATTCATATGTGCTTCCTTTCAGGTCTGTCAAGGTGTGTGTGTGTGTGTGTGTGTGTGTGTGTGTGTGTGTGTATGTGTGTGTGTGTGTGTGTGTGTGTGTGTGTGTGTGTCTGTGTGGACTTGCATGGTGGATGATGGGGGTTTAAACAGGAGCCAGCTCATATGAGCAGATGTGCCTTCAATAATGACAAAATGCAGATGCAGGGAGGCTCCACCAGCCAGACTAATCAATATGGAGATAATTTCCTGCCAAAAACCTAACAAACAAACAAAAAGACGATTTACAAATGCCCTTCAGTTCACCAACAAACACATCGTGGTGTGAAAATACAAAACTGCATGAAGAGACAAACATATATTTCTCAAACATCATCCTTCAGAAACAAATATAGGATGTCTTCGAGTACAAAAACAGGAAAAGAATATAGATAAATGCAGGAAGTACGTCCCCAAGGACAAACATCCTGTTTTCGTTGTTGAGGATTTTTCTTCACAATTGTCCTGATTTTCTCACACATCCACCTCCTCAACAGCAGGCGGGAGCACGAACAGCTGCCGGAAACCTCCCTTCAGAAGTTCTGAGGTTTTTTTCAAACGAGGAAGTAAGACTTTGTATATATGTAATATATGGTGAAGTCCTCTGGTACATTTTGTTGATTTCTCATAGAATAAAAGATCAGGCCTGTTCAGGGGACTCAGATCTATGAGGGTGGACAATTTGGTGCAGCTTGATTGAATTGAAGGCGACTGTTGGACCTTGGTGTGGCACAATAAGCAGTGTCAATGTTTTGGCCCAGATTTGCCCGACATCTCACACACGATGGCACTTGGGCGGTCTGCTTCTGTTTGCCAGATCTGGGCCACAAGTAAGTCACAGCAATACTGCACGTCAACCGAAGGTGGCCCAAATGTCCACATTCCTGATTCCACATGTTTGCCAGAAAAGGCCCACGTTTGTTTTTGGATATTTGGGCCATGTAGAGTTAGAAATGGGCGACTTTAGGCGAAGTGGCCCACATCTGTCTGGGCTCTGGCTTCCTTCCACTGTCCAAACACATGCAGATTGTGGTTAGGTTAACTGGAGACTCTAAATTGACCACGAGTCGCCCAATGTTGGCCGGGATTGGCTCCGGCTCCCCCATGACCCTCAAAGGATAAGCAGTATAGATAATGGATGGATGGATGTTGGGCCTTGGTGGATGGATGTGCTCTGAGTGTCATTCTAGTTCACAATGTTTTGTATTTGTTATGAAATCTCAGTATTTTCTAACTTTTGAGCCTCGTCTGGCCTGGATGCTGTCAAACAAAGACACATTGGCCGTCATGATTTCCTGTGAAGGTCTGAGATGTGCACCAGGAACAGCAGCTGCAGTTTGGCTTGAATCTTGGTCTTCACTGTGATTCCAGCATTTGCCAAAGTTTCAAGAAAACAAAGGGCTTTCACAATTAAATAGCAGTCAGCAGCGTGCATGTGTTAACACAATGTGACGCTGCACTAATTGGCCGTACTTGTTCACAGCTTGTTATCGGAGTCGCACCTTTTTGGCAGTGCACAGTTGACCCGACTTTGCTGCTGCATTAACTCTTGATGATGTTAATTCAAAGCGAATGTCCTACATTGAGCTGAGCTGGTAACATCCTGAGACCCATGATAGTCTCATCTGCTCTGTCATCATGGTGACGGTGAAACAGTCAATGAAAGTGACAAATCTGACATTATCAGCTGTGTTGGATTCAGTATTTAGCTGAATTACATTATCAATGCATTTAATGTCCTTTATTTTTCGAGAGAAGGTAAAAAAAACACAATATAGTAAATTTTCTTACAAAAACAACCGGTAAATAATTAACATTAGATATGAAACATCGTCCACAGCCAATTCTTGACTATCTCTCCATGTCTTTCCCGTTAATGTGTTGCTTCTTCTTTGGTAGATATGGTTTCAAAACCAGTACGTGGAGTATTTTACAAAACAACACTGCTTGACTAGCCCTGGTAATACCCAGAATGCAGTGCAACATGCCATCAACCCGCAGGTCCTCTGCAGTTTTTCATCCGGATTTAAAATCCTTGACATCAAATCCTTTGATATTTATTGGGGCTCTGTAGAACCTCAGACTTCCAGATATTGATCTATCTGGACATAAAATAGGTACCGACCGAGGTTCCAGACCAGATTTCTCCTCCAATTTTTAGCGGAGTCACTACCAACACTGACAATAAGCAAAGGAAATCTAAATGTATTTGTGTAGCCCATATTCACAAATCACGATTCTCCTCGTTAGGCTTAACAAGGTGCAGAACCTCGTGTCCAGACCCTTCACGTGAGGAAAAACGTATAGAATCCTCAGAGAGAGTCGCAAGTGAGGAAACCTTTGACCAGGACAGACAGAAGTGTGACAGAGCACATCAAAAAATAACACAAGACAGTGTCTAACATGTGTATCGATGTTTAAAGTATGTAGTATTTCCACGATGATGAAGCCACAGTCGTGATCCTGGATCTGCAGTTGTCTGATGTAGCAGGAAGAGGAAATCCACACATAGTTTTAAAATGTCCTCGCTCTCTGTGTCTGAATTGGAGTTATCTGAGTTTTCCTTCTGCCAGCAACACAGAGCCATGCAGGTTTCTACAAACCAGCTTTGGTCTTGTGATGTAAATCAAGCTCACAAGGAAAAACACTAATTAATAGTAAACAAAGTCCCAGGCATCAAAACTAATGAAGATATGCACTGGTTGCCGGGTGCCAAGAATGAGGCAGGGCACAGGGAATATGCTCTGGGTAGAGAGGGAAGAAAGAGATGGAGGAAAAATGGCTTGTTGCAAAGGAAATAAAATACACAGGCTGGGGGAGAGTAAGAGAAAAAATGTACATCACAGGAAACTAACAAGAGGAAACTAACGGGAAGGAAGTGAGAGTGCGAGAATGTGTCGAGGGAGAAAAGAGAAATGGTGATCCAACACGAGAAGAGAGGAGTCAAATGAGCAACAGCAAAGAAAAAGGAGAGAAGGGAAGTGATGGAGAGAGAGAGAGAGAGAGAGAGAGAGAGAGAGAGAGAGGTATTTCAGGAGGTGTGATGTGAGAACACATCATCCCAGCGGCTCTGTGTCTCTCCAGCCCTTTAATGTCTTTAATTAAAGCCAACAGTATTATCTCCACGCTCCCTTGGAGTGCCATTAGCAAAGCAACACTCGGCTACACAGCCAGCTAACGCAGGAGGGGAGGCGAGAGGGCTAAAACCTCTAATGATGGGAGGAAGCAGCACGAGAGGGACAAACGAACGGGATGAGGGGGGTTCTGGAGGGCGAGGGAATGCTGGAGGTTGGGGCGGACAGGGTGAGAGGAGTTATTAAGGATGAAGGAGCGCTGCAGGCCGGCGTGGACATGGCGACACATGGGAGGAGGATGATGGAGCGGGAGAAAAAGACGACGAGGAGGAAGGGAGGGCGGGATTTGTGAGATCTCAACTTCAAAAGGCCGAAGCTGGAGCGGAGACAGGCGGCTGCCGTGGAGAAAGAATTACGGAGCTAAACGTGTGGAGCGACTGATACATGATCACATTACGCCGGCAGCTCGTTGAATCAATCTGACTTGGCCACAGGGACGGACTCTCACATGGCCCTCACATTAAAGGGGGGGGGGGGGGGGGGGGGGGGGACACGTTGGTCTCATGACATTCGATGCAAAGTATTGTCATAGCTACAAGTTTCAGTAAAATAAAATGTGAATCAGTGCATTTTTCCATCAACTTTACCTTTGTGTATCCTCATGAGGGAAACTTACTTAAATAGGAATTTACATTTAGATCAAGTGATGGAGATTGACTCATGTTATAATTTGAATTTACTTCCATGGATTCTGACACGTCTCTGCCTGGTTATGTTATGTTTACCCTCACAGTTATTTCCTGTTTTATTTTGTTGCTTACTCACTTCACTTCCTGTCTTTGTCTGCATTCCCGCCCTTCATTGATTACACGCCCCTCATTAGTCTCAACTGTGTCCAGTTTACTGTGCGATTGACAGCTTGTAACCTCCAATTGGTGCAGGTGTGGGTGGAGCTGTCAGTCAGGCTCCACCCCCCACCCCTTCAAATATGGTTACTTCTGCAACATGTCAAAACGTCTTCTGTGAGACAAGCTGTGGGACAGACTGCCGCTCTGACAGAATAAAGCTGCAGCCTGAGGATGAGACAAAGAGCTGGAACAAGGTTTATGCTCACGTCCTTTTGTGTTTTGTGCCAGAGGGACAAAACGCACCATGTGTTTACGAAGCTCCGGCCAGAACCTGGGACTGGTGCAGCGGGAGCAGATATTCTTGTAGTGGAATCGGTTTGGGAAGGAGCCGTTTGACTGGTCTTTGTGGAAAAGCGAAAACAGAGAAAAGGGAATGGAAGATGGAAGCTGAGGCTGGAGGGGCTGCAGCAGTGAGAGGTTGCAGAAGCAATAAAGAAATACAGGAGGGGTGAAAATGGTGGGGGGGGGGGGTTCTGCCTTTTTCATGAGGTAACCACATATTGAGATCACAGAATGACTGACCCTGGGGTTTAACTGTGCGATTGTGTTTTCACATCAGTTTTATTATCAATTACTCACAGAGGGCAGCAACATAAAATGTTTTCCTCGGGGGGGAATCGAAAATCAAGCTGCGCTTTTGTTTTGTTTGTGATCGTGTGAGTGAGGTTGATGTTCAGCTTGGCTCGTTCTATATTTCCGAAGGTGTCACAGTCAGATATTAATTATGAATTACTCTGGCCTGATTAGGAAGCAATCAAGGGGCATCATTTTCATATCAGGGGGTCACCATCCGCCTTCCAATTAATGGGCTCGGGGTCAGGAAACCAACATCTCCCTCTCGGTTTTCCTGTTGGCCTCCTGTGAAGACGTCGGACTCCAGTTACACTCAGAGACATTTCATGTTTGCAGAGTGTGATGTTCACGGTGACGTCACTGAAGCACTGCACGTTTTGCACATTGGAGCATGGACAGCAGGTCGTCGAGCTCGTGGCTCAAGGGCCGACCTCCTCCTGCCAGGATGTATTCTCATAATTTCCCATCATGGACTTGACTCGAATATAATGACGACAAGTATCGGTGCTTGGGGTCAAATTCAGGGACAAAATCTGGTGTTTTGGAGACTTTAGACCCGGGAGGGATTCTTTTTAAAATTGAACCGAAGGAAGGAAGTCATATTTTTGACATTAGATTCCAAAATGTCCCAGTAACCACGTGTCCCTACCCCATTCATTTTAGGGACATTTTTGGTCTCTACAGCCTCAATTTTATAGTTAAATCTTGACCCAAACCTAGATATTCTGCCCTTAGTGACATTGGGATATTTTATGTAAATAAAATGTACTCCTTAAATGAGACAATAGCAGAATTTCAGATTTTATTTCTTTGTATTTACATTTAAATGACATATAACACCTTTTTTTTAATCAGACAGCCCAATTTCTTTTAGATGAGCCAAATGAATGGAAAAGATGATTTTAAAGTAACTTTAAATTAATAACATCTAAAGGAGACATTTATTCCAGTTCATAATTTTAATTAGTATCGTGACTGTAAAATGTTTTCATGCTATAATGTTCATAAAACATCACTTTCCTCAAAATGTCCATTGCTGCAGCTCCTCTTTTCAGCCTCTGTCTCAAACACTTGGTTTTAGCTCCTGTCTCTTTAAGACCCCCCTCCTGATGAAGCCCAGTCAGCTCTGATTGGCCAGCTGGTCCACTCTGTTGTGATTGTATAGGAAATGTCAGCCTCTCCTTTCTCTGTATCTGGTTGGGGCACGTTTCAGACCAGTCGCTGAGCGTGCGTCACACAAAGTGCGTCACAATAGTGTGGAGTCAGACTATAGCGACGAAGCTTCAGCAGCTTCAGTGGTTTCTGTTCTGCAGACTTTACACAACAGACCTTTATAACACACTGGAGGAAATGGAAAGTCTGAAAAAGCATCTTGCGTCTCCTTTAATATTGTAAAGTCGGTTTGATGCTCACTCAAGACGCAGCTTTAGCTCCCGTGAGCAGCAGGGGTCAATAATCTCATGCAATCCTGTCTCATGAAATAACGTCACGTATTACTAATGTGACACCGCAATTTTCCTTTTTTTAGAAACTTGCGTATTCAGCTGGATCTCATGTTGGACCTGCGGAGCTGATGACCGAGGCAGATCTAGGGACAAAGATCTGTGGAGAGGTTGTGGCTGAAAAACAAAACAAGAAACATAATGAAGGAAGAATATTTCTAATTTTAATTTGGACATAACCAACTTTTACTCTCTTACACGGACACCTTCTCAAACCAGCAACTTATTCCAGCATGTTCTTTTTTCTTTGTAGCATCAATTGTTACAAACAGTTAAATCATCATTAACTAAATGTTTAAACTTCTTTATTTCTTCCCCTGAATATTTCTTTCTGTTGCTCTCGTGAAATTAAAACGTATTGCACAACTCTTCTCCAGTGCACCAGGATTTATTTTCAAATTGTTCTCAGCGATTTGTCTTCATCGGGGCCGTTGCACCACCCGAGTTGTGTAAGCAATTTGGATTTACTTTACACTGGTCTGCTCCTCGCTGTGTGTCTCTGTTAAGTGATAAATTGTTGAATCTTGGTCTTCCTCAGTTTATGTCTCCATTTCAGGATATTGCGGTAATTTGTAATGATGCTAGTGACTCAGGGATGAAGGTGTTTTCTGCTTTCTTGTCTTATGTTACACTTATCGTGAGGCTTTTTTTTTTTAGATAGTTTCATCTGTTATGATAAATTGTGAAAAATGTGTCTTTTTCAGGCGAAAGGGAGGTTGTTTAATTTCGTTTTTTGAGGTCGGAGCAAGACACACGGGAGTTGAGAGAGGGAAAGAGAGGGGAATAGAGAAAGGAGAACAACGTCCCTTATTTTAGAGAAAAATAAACATTGCCCAAACACCAGAACAGCGAATGATGTCAGGGTTTACAGGTCACCCAACACAGACCCATTTCTCACAGGGGTGACATTTTACAACAGGGCCCGGAGGAAGGTAATCACTTGTATCTGGCGCTGTGCTCACTCCTCCTCCTCCTCCTCCTCCTCCTCCTCCAACCTTCAGACACCATCACGCACACGAGCGCCACACGTTCACCCTGATCCAGCACTTTGACCCAACCCCGAGGCGGAGGTAAAACATCATTTTAGAACCAGTTTCCTCTTTAACCCTCATCCCACTGGGCGAGACGCCGTGATAAGACTGACCCTCCATGTCACCCTGGAGATTGAGCGGTGGCAGCAGCAGTCTTCGTTTCACAGATTGTAAATAAAGAAGGACGGCTCCACTTCCTGCCTCAATCCAGATATGAAGCCGAAACATCCTGGATACAAGCGCTGCCATCCTGCGGCGATGACGTGATGTGAAGCCGGAATCTGCACAGTAGCAAATATGTTGTTTAACCTTCGTATTTTTACTTTCAACTATCTTTTTGTTCACTGATCAGTTAGGAAGCAGTGAAGTTCCCTGTTTTTATATGACTTGAAAATGTCCGCCGTGTGAATATGGTCTATTGGGACCCGAGACACGTGGACCTTTGGTTTCTCGTGTGTCCACAAATGTGATGATGACAGGAAATTAAACGTATGAATCTTCCATCTTTATATACAGTCTAAGTTTCATTATGTTTGATCTGAGGGGGACACTTTATTATCTCTTAAGCTCATTTGAGAGACACAGCGACATTAAATGTTGTCTCGTCGCACAGTGCTGGTCCCAGAGCGGCTGACAAGTTGGCTCTCAAACCAACTGCTGCAGGGAAGATATATCTGTGTTGACACTCTCTTTTCATGTTTTTATTATAAGTTTTAAAAGTGAACCGTCTGAGACCTTCAGAGATATCACCTCCCTGAGTCCACTGTCCTTCAGAAAACGTATATTCTTCATTCCTCCTCTTTTCTCTCTGCCCCTTTTCTTCATCTTAATCATTAACAAGACAAAACCTTTAATTCCAAACTCAGCATCTTTACTGAGCGACATGGTTGACGGGTCAGTCTGTTTACGAACGTGGCCCCCGCAGAAAGCTGAGTCTGTTATTTTGTCTCTTGGATGCCGATGAACCAGCTTCTTTGACGATGCGGCGCTTTGTGGAAAATGTCATTAATCACTCGGAAGCCGACACGTGTTTTTTCCCGATGTCTGTGAGTATACAACCAACTGCAGGAGTGTGGATGGAGGTCGTTACAGATACGCAGCTAAAACTCTCATTTGGAGGTCGTTTAGTTTTAAAATGCCGTTTTAAAAAGACGTTAGTATTTATTCAGCCCTATGCATCAGTTCTGCATTACACTGGAGAGCCCCAATGTCTCGTGTATTTCCTGATCAAAAAGAGCCCTGGTTACGATACAGGAATTTTTTCGTCCTTCATTGAAGAAGGAAAAAACTGACAAAAGCGTAAAAACATAGAAAAAAACAATATGCATAGGTGTTTTTTCGGAGTAATATCGTTTTAATATGTTTAATTCTTTGCACTTTCAAATTCAGCTAAATACTGTTTATTGATGCATTAGAATGTCACTCAGCCCATCACCCGTCACATGTCTGGCCGTGAATGTCACCCTCTTGCTGTTGATGATAAGAAACTCCCAGGCTACAGTTTACCAATGTTGCTGGAGAAGCTGCCCTTCCAACTAAATGCACCCGAATGCGTGACACGTCGTATTTACCACTTCAGAAGTTTCAACTAGGAGCTTAGAAGGATGACTTGAAGGCAGTATTAAACCAGGCAACATGAAAAAGATCAACTCGCTGTAAAAAAATGCCACAAAAACTACCACAAAACTTGGCAAAGCACATTCCTCTCACTCAGGGCTGTGGATTTAAAATATACTCTCTGCAGAATCCTACAGCCTGTTCTCCCCATAACCATCCAATGATCATATAGGAATAATTTACCTCAAACATTTTAATAGAATCACCATCCGTGCATGTATGTCAGTCAAAACAGCCCCTGAAGTTTGAAGGATTATCGAACACTGAGTTGGCCCTCGTATTTGCGTGCCGGACTGCTGCCAATAGGCTTCCGGATTTGGCATTTTAAATTTTGTTCACTTCCAAAAAACACACAAATGTCCATCAAATTGCTCCATATTTCTTCTGGTGGACGTCAGAAGTCAGGCTGTTTGAATCCTCGCTACAACTTGGCTCCGAAACACTTGGAACGTGATGTACAAGCTGCTTGGAGAGCTGTGATAGATATGTTTGGCTTGTTTTGTGAAGCTGCAGCAAGATGGCGAGTTTAGAAAGCAGCTGAGATGCAAGTAAAGGCACGGTGTTTTGGTTTCGCTAAAGATAACGTGCTTTTGAACACGAGTTTCAAGTTGGCTGCAGGTGCGTGCATGATGGGCAGGGCTGTAGCTGGAGGAGACTGAGACCTTGTGTGAGGTTTACGCTATAATGTGTCCTTTAAAGATTGTTTGCTATTTACCATTTTCTTCCTCTTGGTTTATGTCAGCATCCTAACATTTGCTAATTAGCACTCAACAGAAAGCACAAGTAAGGATGTTGAAGTGTGGGGTCATCTGTGCCCTAATGTGACACTTAGTTTGCCCTCAAGTCACAAACCAGATGTATGAATCATCTCTCTGGTTATCTCAGAACCTGCTTACACCACAGCCCCAAACTCCGTTTCCTGAGCACATCAGTGAGAGGTTCCTGACGGAGTTTTCATTAAGGGAACGCTGTTCCTCTGAGGAAGAGCTTTTCTCTCAGAGTGTATTATTGTCCGTTGATCCCTCCTCATGTAACTACCCCCTCCCTCAATAAACCCTTAACCTGGTCCCCCTCAGTGGGGAGCCCTCGCTGTGATTGACAGGCACCTCTCACCCTCTGGTCCACTGCGTTTAGAGACTGAAAGATTATCCACCAAGTGGAAGCCCCCTCCGATTTTCTCCATCTTTTCATAGGACCAAGCCCTGATCTGTTAGTCCCTTCCCCCACCACCATAAAAACATACCAATCTATACCCACACAAATCAAAACATACCAGATCCGTGTGTGTGTGTGTGTGTGTGTGTGTGTGTGTGTGTGTGTGTGTGTGTGTGTGTGTGTGTGTGTGCGCATCTTGTGTGTGTGTGCATGCAAGTCCTTGTTGCCCTGCAGCTTCAAATATGAGGTGAGGATAACAGAGCAATGGGAGTGCTGCATATAAAATTCATGGGCTGGTTGTGTACAAAATAATAAGGGAGAGAGCTCTCACAGCTTCCAGCTCTTCTAATGCAGCTAAACAGTGTGTGTGTGTGTGTGTGTGTGTGTGTGTGTGTGTGTGTGTGTGTGTGTGTGTGTGTGTGTGTGTGTGTGTGTGTGTGTGTGTGTGTGTGTGTGTGTGTGTGTGTGTGTGTGTGTCAGTGCTAATGCAGGTTCATCATTTGGTGGATCACAGCCACACTGAGGTAAATAACTCAGTAGGTGTTCGGGGGCTGGCCGACTGGCACTGAGGTAGGAGTTGATTTATTTCACTGTCTGGAATGACAGAGGGAGGGATGGAGGAAGAGATCAAGGGGTAGATAGATGGAGGGTTAGACGGGTGGATGGTGGAAGGGGAAAGGTGAAGGCGGGCGGAGAGGAGAGGTGATTGAAGAGCCAAGGCCGGAGGGACGACCCGGCCCAATCTGTATACAAGGCAAAAACATGAATAAAGAGAGACGGATGAACAGATGATTTGTGTGTTTCTTAAAAGACAGGAGGGTTAAACACACACACCTGCAGTGCAGCTCAGGACAAAATGATTTGAGGGTTCAACACTTTGCTTCAAGCTTTTCAGCTGTAATTTGTGACGGAGAAGAGGGAGCAGCGGATTTTGCTGATTTCTCATGTTTTAACCAGCACTTCCAAACCATTCCAGGTGTTTTCTGGAAAAGAAATGTGCACTTGTGACCTTCCCGTGTTTGAGCTGTGAAAGGTTCAGCCAGAGAGCGACTTTCCCTTCGTTGTTTCATTAGAATACATTTCAGAGCTGACACTGCCAAACGATTTCAGAGGAAAGACAGATGAAAGAAAAGTCAGAAATGAATAAACAGACTTTTATTTTTGTTTTGCAGGGATATGTATTTCCTTCTCTTCTCATCCTGTTAATCATTTCATGACCTCAGGTTTTTATTGCAGCCTCTTGGGGGAATCCCGACCTCCAGGCTGTGAACCACAGGTTTCATGGCCTCCAGGAGTGAGGAAGCACAAAGTGGTAAGACATGAATTATATACTCAATTATTCAAAGCCTGCCGACTTCACATTTAAAGTGAAATGTAAAGGAAAACAGCATTAGCTTCTGCCTGGTTTCCTCTAAGTAGATGAATAGATCTGGTTTGCTACTGGATTTTTACATATCAGCACTGTAATTATTTTAACTAACCAGTCGACCTACAGGGTGAATCCCTTTGTGACCGAGATAAATACCTTTATATATATACAGCACTTGGCATGTGAGTTGATCTAAAGCGATTTGGATTTTGTTTACAACATAATTACAGCAGGAATTCATTTACTCAGTTTCCTCTACAAGGCCAAACAGGCCTGGAGCCAGAGCTTACTCATTATTTATGTCACACAAATTCCCCCCAAAATGCATTTATGTGGCCTTTTGCATTTTATTGCCCAAAGAGATTATCTGCCAACCATGTGATGGTTTCAATTATATAGTTATTTTCAAATTAAATCTTTTTAAGGATGAGCATAATAACGTCAGCGTTCAGCTGCAGTGAATCTTTGCTGTGTTGGTTGTAGCCTCAGATGAAGATGTGAACCAACGAGTGGAAACAACAAGATGTTATTCATTCTAGAAACGGAACAAGATGGTGAATGTCTTTAATTTTCTTTAACTACTTAATTAATTACTTTAATTTGTTTGTTTAATGGTATTTAGAACTGCACAACTGCTCTTTATAATTTAGCCTGGAGGTCATGATATAAGGTTCTCCGGTTTTAAAATGTCTGACGTGCCACCTCATCAGCACAAACTAGTTGTCAGCCCATATCTGCCCAGTCAGAACCAAAGTCATGGCCTCTCTTGATGTGTGATCCCACAGCTACAGTCTGAAAAACAGGTCACACACAGTTAAAGACCTGATCAGTGATTCTGAACAAAGCTTGCTGCTCTGCATATGATAATCAAGTTTAAATTATTCATTAGTTCTATAGGAATTTTAGCCTTCAAACTACAATCTTGTAAATTAGAAAATGACAACATAACACCAGCACATCACAATAAACATCAATATGCAAAGGTTAATAGATTTTTTTAAAGACAGATATTGATTTTCAATAACCAGCAGTTTGTCATTGCTCGGACAGCTGAGAACAATAAGGTCCTTCTCTGAATAATGAACAAAAGTCCGTCATGTTTAGCTGAAGTTACAGCTTTACTCAGACCCAAGGATTCTTTGAGCTAAATGCTAATGTCAGCATGCTAACATGCGCACAATGGCAATGCTAACATATTGAGGTTTAGTGGGTATAATGTTAACCATGTTGCACAGCACCTGAGACCATAGACTGTATATAAAGATGAGGAGTCGCGCTATTGAGGTTCCTGTCTTTTTATGAGTTTATGTCTTCTACTGCACCCAAACACCAGGGGGCGAACGAGACGCTTTGGCTTCACTTTTTCATGTCGTCCATCTTTATATCGTCTCTAGCGGAGAGCAACAGGGAAGCCATTGATTGTGCAGATATTTGGTCATAAACCAAAGCACTGGACAAATTGACCCCTTCGACCCGATGGTGGAGCCAAAAGAAAATTTTAAGAATCACTAAGGTTGTTACTGTTCATCCCATGAGGAACATGAACGTCTCAATGATCAAACCATGAACGTCCATTTGGAAAAATGCAACTGTCCGCCTCGAGCAAATAGACAGCCTCGGAAAAAAGCCCTTTGCTCACATTCAGCGTCAGAGGGAAAATACCAAGTTGATTTACTGCTATGAAATCATGCATCATTCCTCCTACCAACATTATTTCTACTTAAATCATGAAGATGATGTTTACCCAACCTTAACAAAGCAGTGGTGATTTCATGACTTGTATTTTTTAATGCACTGACAAACAATTTAGTTGTTTAATTATGAGCAATCGTTGCGGTGATTGAGCACTTTGTTCCATCTGTTCCTTTAACGAGATAAACCTTGAATCACGTGCTTGTGTTTTAGGGTTCAGATAAGGAACGGGCAGACAGACAGAATGCATCATGAACTTGAACGTGTCAGGGTGGAGGCAGTTACTTTCAGCAGTCAACAGATGGCAGGATATAGCTGGATCATTTGTATGCCGCAGCACACGCGCCCACACACACACACACACACACACACACACACACAGCCACACACACACACACACACACACACACACACACACACTAAAAGAGACACAGCAGGGGCCGGCTGAATACATCGAGAGCCTTCAGAGGACAGAAGGTTTCCCTGCGCTTCTGTGATTAATGGGCTGATTGAGGCTGGAGCCAAAATGGAGGGTGGGCCAGTTTGCAGCGCGCTAATGAGGTGATAATGGGGAGGTGGGCGGCCGGGTCTGCCACCCTGCAAAGTGGTGGAAGCATCGTGGGGAAGGTTTCAGCGGCAGCCAGATAGCCGAGCTTTCCAGAGGGCGGCCATGTGTTATTTCTCAGAGAAGTGTTTTGAACAGTGAACTGTGTGTGGAGGGAGGCGTGGGGCTGCTCCCAATCGATTCTTACACAAAAGAATAGATGGTTATTTGGTTTTGCCTGAAAGCTGAAGTCATGGTGCTCGAGCAGCGAGAACATTACTACGCAAAGAAATGTAAATGTTACAGCCGGAGGAGGCCGGTTATTATTTTTGACGGTGAGATAATAGAGATGTTTTGACGAGAGCCCGACCCATAGATTGGTCGATATCGGCCAATCACAAACATATTGGTGGTTTGTTTTTTCCAATGTTAAAACGTAATGTAGAAAAAGATGCTTTGGGTAGAAATGGTGAAAAAGCATGAATAGATTCAGTATCAAATTTAACTACTAGCATCTAGGGCTGTAACTTTAGTTGTGTTTGCTTGGTTTGTCCATTGAACCATCACTTTCTGTGTTATCCTCAATACAGGATCTTTTATCTTGTTGGTATCAGTGTGAAGACTGAGGGAGAATTATTTGAGCATGATTTATTGAATGTCTGACGCCAGACAGAAAATAAGTTTTCACCCCTGGCAGGGTCTGATGTTTTATAGTTTATCAGAGTCTCAAAGATGTGTCTTTGGTTCCGTGTTGTACTTTAAGGCAGCTGCAGCTCAGGTGGAGCTGGTCGGTCATTATTTGTGAGTTTGAAGAACTGACCTCCAGCAATTCTTGTCCACACGGGCCATTATTTGTGAGTTTGGAGGTCTCATCACTGCTCTTATCCACATGTTGAAGTGTTGTTGAGGAAGAGAAGTATCCACAAAACTGGTACCTAAGTACAAATCACTTGGGCTGAAAGAACCTGACAAATTAGCTAAGAGTTGTAGAGATAACAGGAAAGGAAAGACATAAATACGCAGCTTACTGAATCAGGACTTGTGGATGAATGTTGGACATATACTGTATATTTGACCCCCCCTTCTCTAAAGGATCCACTCACATATTTCACAAAACAGATATATATTTTTGTATTCTAGCAACGGGGTTACCTTTGGGTTTTCTCCAGATTTATTAAATAACATATTGATGAGGGAGGTTTTTTCTTATTTGGGTTAGAGGAGTAGTTAAACTTCTCCTGGAGGAAAAATGATTTGATGGCCTATATACATATTCTTCACAATGAGAATAAAACATACACAGATTTCTTTTAGATAAAAGTGTGTGGATGGTGCGAGTGAGGGAGATAGTTCAAACTATATAGTTCAAAAATATATAGTTCAAACTATATTGTGTATAAGGTTTACAGTCTCTTAGTTAAGACTCACAGTTAATTGAGCCTCGCCTTCACAAAGTATTTTCTCAGTCAATCTGCTTGTGTTGCGTATTTCAACTTAAAAACTACAGCAGTCGGCTTCAAAGATTCTCTCTTATCGTCTTAAACAGACTCTCTCTGTGTATGGGAGAGTGTTTATTTCCCTTTAACTTATCCATGTTTGAAAAATTCTGTCTTGAAAAAAAACTTCTCTCTCAAATCACTGCTTCTTCTCACAGGACAACAAAGTAAATGACAGCATCCATCTCCAGACGTATAAAGCCCCTCTGGTCCCTCAAGTCTTTTTATTTCTTCTGTGCTTCAAACATGGATTTATCTGTGCAATTCTTTCCCTGTGCAAGTCACTCGTACTGTTGCTTTTTTCTGTAATAGACGTCATACATCATCACACGGGTGAGTCTGGATGTAGATTAAAAGATATTTAAAAATACCAGTGCATTGCACAAGTTCACAATGTTATCTCGAGGTAGAGTCTGCAGAAATGAAATATAATAGTAATAATTATACTTTCACAGTGTATAATCACTATCATATTATATTTAATACTTCAAGGGGCCATGTTGCAGCAGAGTGCTTCTGCAGTGGCCTAGAATGGACATAATTAATTTTGACTTAGAGAGGAAGTCCGGACATTTTCCTAACGCTAACGTCTGAGTCGGTTGCTCCAGACATTTTTGGGGAGTTTTCCTGCCAGCCCCCGAACGCCCGGGTGAGAATACAGCAGGAACATTTCATATGCATGTCTCTGTGTTAGTATATTGGTCTTATCTGAGTGGTTTCACACTAGACTACAGATACATTTAAAATGTCTACGATCTGTGACAAATATCCAGTTAATCTTTTGTCCGATAGCCTTTTTATTTATTTATTGCAGGGCACTTTTCTTTTTACAACCACAGGAGTGGTGTCTCTCTTTGAGTTGCCGCTCAAGGTTTCCTCCTTTTTCTGCCTAATGAGCTAAAAGTCTTTGAAAGGAGATATTTCTTGTTTTCTAGTTCCACCTTTTACACAATGCCATTTTTCGCTCCTCTGTCCACACCGACCCAATGACCTGAAACTGAAATCTCTCTTACAGAAGTATTTAGACCCTGGATTTCTGACTGACACCTCCTGGGCAGCAATTGCGGCTTCCAGTCGTCTTGGATGAGTCCTTACAATGTTTGCACACCTGGGTTTGGACAGTTGTTCCTGGCAGATCCTCTCAAGCTCCGTCGGGTTGGACGGGAAGCATCTGCCATCTTCTGAGAACCCGCCCCCCCCTCACCGTAGGGGCTGGTATTTGCCAGGTGATGAGCAGCGCCTGGACATCGTTTGGCTTTCTGCCCAAATAGTTCAATTTCTATCTCATCAGATCAGAGAATCTTTTTCTTCCTGCTCTCAGAGTCCTTTAAATGCCATTTGGCAAACAAGTGGTCCGTCATGTGCCTTTTACTCAGAGAGGCTTCTGTTGAGCCACTTCATCCATCAAGGCCTGATGGTGCCTTGATGGATGAAGTGCTCGGAGACGGTCGTCCTTCTGGCAGATCTGCACAGGACTTCTAAATCTGTTAAAGTGACGGTTGGGTTCTTGGCCGTCTTCCTGACCAGAACCCTTATTGCCTGGTTGTTCAGTTTGGCTGAACGGCAAACTCCAAGAGTCCTGGTGATTCCAAACCTGGTCTTTTTACCATCATTAGGGCCAGAAGCCTTTAGAAGTTGTTTTGTACACTTAAAGTGAGTCGAGGAGATGATTTAAAAACAATATAGTGTAAAAGACTTGAAGATTGTTCTGGTGACTAATTCTCAGAGTCCGACTGGAGTGAAGGCAGCAGAACTTGTATTTTACAAGCTCTACATATTACACTGCAGTATTGGATTTGAAAGTTCAATCTAGAATCAAGTGTTAGATGCTCAAGTTAAGCATCTGGAAATTTCAATAATAACTTTTCAAAAAGAGAACAATGTGCTGCGCAAACAAAGTGTGCCGAAGTGTCCTTGGGCAAGACGCTGAACCCCAGATGGAAGCGTTTGAATCAATCCACTGTATGAATGTGTGTGATTGAGTGAAAGGCAACACTGCAGTGTAATGTGCTTTGAGAGGTCATGAAGACAAAGCTCAGTATAAACACAGACCATTTAAAATACAGAAGGAAATATAATGATAATAATAATAATAATGCTAAAAGACCAAGTCTGGTGCACCAGGTAAATTATAGATATTGTTACTTTAATCTGCAACAACACTTTGTATCATATTGTTTTACATTATTTGAATATTAACCTGCAGTGATGAATTAAAGTAAAGTAAAAGTTGCATCAAATGTCTATAATTACATCATAATCAATGATGAATGTTACTATGATCCTGGCAGTGTGTGTGTGTGTGCGTGCGTGTGTGTTTGTGTGCGTTCAGCAGCCTATTACGGCTGAAGTCCTCTTGGTGACGCTCTGCTGACATCACTGTGATATTCCACATCTCACACACACACACACACCGACACACACACAGACACACACACCGAGCTCCGCGCTCCGGCCGCCCGCACTTTGTTTCTGTTCCTCCGCGGAGTGTCACCGTGTCTCCGGCGGATACCTGCGCGCACCGAGGGCGGCCCGCACTGGGAGGGGTCCGAGGAAGGAGCGACAGAAAGTTCCACACGGTCCTGACCGGAGAGGGGCTCCGCACGCAGCGGACACCGAGGCAGCGACGAGCCGCAACTTGGCCGAACCCGGGCGGCGTCACTCCGAACTGAGCTCGAAGTTTCCCCGCGGCCGATCGGAGAAGGAAATAACCTGGAGCTTCACCGCTGTTGTGGATTTTAACGTCCACCTTGGGTCCCGTGCAGAAGAATGGCGAGAGGCTACGCAGCGCGCCGCCCGGTGTCCCCGGTGAGGAGCACTTGGCTGGCGGCGGCAGCGGCGGTGGTCCTCCTCGTGGCTGAAGGTAAGACCCCACCACCCGGGCAGTGTTCGGTCTGAGCCGCCCCCTGTCTCCCACCTCTCCCGGCCCGGTGCGCTCCCACCGCCGCCAAACCCCGGCAGCTCCAGCCGCAGCAGCCCGCGTCCTGCCGGCTGAAGCTGCCTCTTTCCCCCCCTTCGTCTCTTCCTCCTCTCCGGCCGCTGCTCGCCGGACTGTGACACCCGCTATAAAAGTTTATTGTGGCGGATGTGTGTGTGGAGCGGTGCGCCAAGATCGGCGAGGTGTGGCTCCCCCTGGTTCGTGGGCTTTTCGGTCCTAATTCCCCGCAGCCTCCGACGGCAGGTGACCGTGTAGGAAGCCTAATCCCCTCTGAGCCTCTGCAAACCCGGTAATCTGTGTTTACCTGTGGGGAAGTGTCGAGGGGGGACGCGGGGGCGAGGAGATGCGGTTATTACGCATCAGGGTTTCACTGTGCGGAGCAACAGGGCGACCGTGGGAAGCAGGGTGTCGGCAGGAGGGGAGAGCTGCTCGGGCCCCTGCTCCTCAGGTGGCCCCTCGTCCCTGAGAGGCGGCTCAGGAGCCCTCCACGAGCAGCCACCACACAACCAGCAGCGGGGGAATCAAGTTCAGTGTTTATGTTTCAGCAAATAAATACTGACGTTAAAGAGCCACGAGAGCAGTGTGCGCATCCGGGAACACACCAAACATTTGTAGCTTTGTCTTTTTAATAGAAAACGACGCACAATCAGAAATAAACAACATTTGAAATAGTGTGTTTTGGTTATTATGACATTTTCCCCAGATAGCAACAACAAAGAAGTCTGATTCAGCATCAGCTATTAAAACATTACACATTCTAAACTTGATCTATTATCTCTTTTTACACATTTGCCAACACACACTAATGCTCATGTATGTGGGATGAGCCAATATTGGCTGATCAGCCTCCTGATACAAGTGGAGCTTCACTGTAAACACACTGTTATGAGATGCAAGCACAACACACCACCCTGTATAATATGTCCAGAGGTAAAAGAGTCATATTTTACACCAAGGTTAGTTATTATTGAGAATAACGACGAACAGAACCTGTAGAAAAGCTATAGTAATATACCTTTAACCTTAAATATATAATCTTAATGTTAAAACATAGTTTAAAAGGTCTGATGATGCCAAACATTCCTTTAAAAGATTACTCCAAACTCACACTTGCTATGCAGACACACAATAGGACCATAAATAGAAGATGTCATTATATTTGCTATCCATTACCATAGCAAAACTTTATGTCCTTATGTGAACATTACAGTGATAGATATGGAGATAACCACAAACTTTGATCGCATCACTAAAACGCTGTTCTGAACAAAACAGACACTCAGAAACAGAAACCATTCTCAGAGCTTTAGCTTTCTTCTTCTTCTTCTTCTTCTTCTTCTTCTTCGTCTCCAACTGGGACCAGCTACAAAATTCATAACAGCAGGCACTCGGGCTACAGTCGTTGGCATAGAAATCTGCGAGCCCGACTCCGTCAGCTTGAATCTGTCAGCCTGTTGTTTTCACCTGAGAGTGACTAGTATCATCTGTCAGAGCTGAGCTCCCATCGCCACAAAGGAGAGGGAAGATGGGTCGTTATGGAGCCGGGAGACGTTCTGTCGCGTGCGCTGACGGGCCTCAGAAACATGCCTCTGTGATCAAAGCAAGAGGGAGGGCAAGCTTTCTCCAGGCTCAGAGCCACTGCTTTGCATTTTTTTTTTTGTTGCTGTAGCATCTGTTGCATAATAGGTGAGGATTTGAACTGTGATTTACACTGAGTGAACAAGGCAGGAGGACGAGTCAACATCGATTGGTATTTGCCTTGTAATGATTTTGTGTTGGGAGCGATGTGAGACACGAGAAGAGGTGAAATCCCAGTGCGACGCCACCGAGTTGAGGACCGAGGTGCTGCAGAGCCTGTGAGCCGTGCAGGTTGCTGCGAGGACGACGGAGCCTCCGCAGAGACTCTGCCTGTATTGTTAAGAAGCTGTCAGATTGTCGTGACAGTATCCCCACAGGTTATGAATTAATTTGAACAACCGCCATGTCCCAGGGAAAACCTCCACACTCACATTGCAGCTACTTATCCAGTGACTTGCTGACACTCACGGCACATGAAACATGATTTTTGTCGAGGCCCGAAGGTTGAGTGTGTAAATTCTTCTGTTTGTCTTAGTTGGAAATTAATAACCCCTCTAAAGAAAGGGTTAATGGCAGCTGTAAACCTTTCCCCATGATTTTAAAAGAACCATATTAACCTTCAGTAAAATGGGCAAATTGGAGTTGAGAGGATATCACTCTGCAGCAATGATAATTAAGTCACTTCAGGTGTCCCCGCCCCCCCCAGAGCTCGTCTCTATAGGCCCGATCCTGTGCTGAAATGTCAATGATGATGAGTCCCCTCGACGGCTCGGTGCAGTCGAAGGGCTGATTAGCTTATCATTTGGAGAGCAGGCGGCCGATGATTATCGTCTTCAGAGCGGCGCAGCCTGATTATCGAGAGCTCTTATTAATGACTGTTTGCATATTTGTGTAGCCGCTGCTGGAGCTCCGGTATGGATCTTTTATCAGCTTCCTCCATTTGGAACCGGTGCAGGAGAGGGTTGTGATGAAGACGCCTCGGAAGCAGCCACTGGTGTGCGTCAGCACCTTTTTGAGCATGAAACCCCAAATAACCACCTGCTGTACTCCTCCACTGGCAGAGGAGCAGCACATCTGACACTCAAAGAATATTTACTGGTGTAGCATCTGCTGCATTTTAAAGAAAAATCCGGAAAAGTATCCAATTTTACAGCTTAATTATATATAAAGCATAAACAACTTCTAAACAAGCAGGGAGTGCAGGACATTTATCTGTGAGCTGTCCTGCACAGCTGCCTCCGTGCTCTCGGCCTTTGGGGGCAGGAGCACAGTTATTGTAATTTTTCTCTTTGCAGAATGTTTCATATGATTAATTATTAGAGCAAGCCTAGAGGCTGGAAATCTCCCATTATTTCAAAAGCAAAAGGGCAGTTTGAATGAAAATGCCAGTAGTTTAACAAACAGATTTTTCTCACTTTGCATAAATCATATTTTAACCCCCGCTTAAACCTGAGGCTGAAAATGATTTGGAGCCTCCAACATCTGCGGTGCAGGGGACGTAGAGCCTATTGTGTCTGATGGCAGACTAAATGTCAAGGAGTGTGTGTGTGTGTGTGTGTGTGTGTGTGTGTGTGTGTGTGTGTGTGTGTGTGTGTGTGTGTGTGTGTGTGTGTGTGTGTGTGTGTGTGTGTGTGTGTGTGTGTGTGTGTGTGGAGTGTGTGTAGAGTGTGTGAATGAGGGGTTGTCTTTGTCGAGAGCTGAACATAGGTATCATCATTTGGTTAAAGTGTCAATAGTGGCAGCTGGATGCATTGTAATGTCTGTGGAGTTCAACATGTCTTCTTTTCAGGGTTTATTTATAGGGAACCTTGCAAACACTTTCCCAAAAAGCCCGTAGCAACCACAATACGATAACCAAAACCCAACTGCGAGGGTAGGGGGTAGAAAAAGCCATTAATGCTGTATGTGATGACGCTTATTTAATGATAACATGAAAGAATGATTTAGCCTCTTAGCCACAGACACGGCACATTAAAAATACAAGCCTCTGTCGTGTGGAGGACCACAGATTAGCTGCGTTCGGTCCTGAGCTGCAGTTAAAAGCACGTTGGCCCCGGACTCAAATGTCAAGGGCTCTTCCCGGTGAGGCATGTGGTGATAATCATCCCCTCAAGATCTGACCGTGGATGCTCATCGGGAGCTTATTAATGACTCACACCAACACAAACTGCACAGTAACGCTGGAGGCTGTTGGTGTTTAGGCCAATTTGTTTGTTTGTTTGTTTGTTTGTGTGTGTGTGTGTGTGTGTGTGTGTGTGTGTGTGTGTGTGTGTGTGTGTGTGTGTGTGTGTGTGTGTGTGTGTGTGTGTGTGTGTGTGTGTGTGTGTGTGTGTGTGTGTGTGTGTGTGTGTGTGTGTGTGTGTGTGTGTGTGTGTGCGCTGGTGATTCTCACCCAGAAAAGCAGAATATCCAGTCCCATCACTCTGAGAGAATAACTCCTCCTCATTACAGCATTAATTGACAGACTTGCAGATGACGTTGCGTCACATTGTCCTCTGTGAATTCTTCATCTGCATCAGTGTTCGCCTCATTTTGATTTTCGCCCCCGGGTTGTTTTATCGATCGAGGATTAGACTGTTTGGATTCCCGTGATTCTCCATGTGAGCGATGGACCTCTAACTTTTTCTTGCAGGCTCTTGCATAATGCCGTTCGCTTGTTTTTGTACAATCTTACCAGTTCTGACGTCCGTCTTTCAAACGGCGATAATGGCCGCTGGTGGAGGTCGGTCACTCTCAGAGATTTGGAAGCAGTTGTCATGGACACTGCTTTTGTGGAAGAGACAATTTCACATCTCTTTGTTGACTTGAGACAAAGTAGATTCCACACACTGCTCTTTCCCAGCATCTCTGTGTATTGATGTTTTTGTTGTGCGACCCTGTGCGGTGTGTTTGTGAGGACCTTTAAAAAAAATAGCTGAAATTAGAGGGGATGAGGTTGGACTCCATGTTGCTGGAGGAAGCTCCACGAGTCCGACCCGCAGGTTTTAATTCATCACCCTGTCTGCAGGGAGTCAGCCAGCACGTCTCTGCACTGGGTCAGCGGTTTTTCTTTTCATTCCACTTCTGAGGAAACGGGTTACTAAGCAAATTCCAGATCCCATTTCTAGAAATAAACCCTATCATGGCTAACACCTTGGCACTCCTCAGTGATTCTTCAGCAAACAGGTGTCAGAGGGAAGAGGGATTACCGAGCATAGCAACAGGAACAGGGCCATGAATCACAATGGAGCTGATCTGAGGATGTTTGGGGGAAGGTTTTTCTTTTTGCTTTTGCTTTCAGGGTCCACTCAAGCATTAACTGTGCCATGAAAGGCTTTTCAGATCACACACACACACACACACACACACACACGATCAATGTGGCCACCCTCCCTAGTTTGACTTTTACCGATATGTAAAGCAAAGGAAACTTCCAGCCGGCGTTTCCTACCCGGCTCGGTCTCTCATTCACCCATTCTCTCTCTCCCTCAGTCTTATTCTCTCGCCCTCTCTATAACTGTCATTCTTCCGCTCACGACCCTATTTTCAGCGGGCCTGGCTGGCTGCCGCTCTGTGGTGGCTCCCGAGTGGGGGCCCGTTTGTTGGAACAGCTTTTTGTGGAATTAAAAAGGGTGCCAGACCCCCCCCCCCCCCCCTCTTCCTCTCTCTGTCCGTACTTCGAGGCCTCATTGTTTAGAGAGGCAGGGAGCTGGAGGGGATAAGAGAGAGAGGGGGACATTTCAAAAGGGTGAAAGTGTTTAGACAAACGTCCCTGCTCTGTCTCCGGCTCTTGTCCTGATCTCACCCAGACTCAGGCATCAGCCTCTGGTACCAGTGTAGAATGAGTGAGTGGTCATGGGATAAGCGATGTAAGTCGTGTTAGTATCGACGGGGATTAAAACCGATACGGAGCCAAAACACTTGTGTGGAGGGAATCATTTGAGTTTGAAAACACAGTGGTCTGCACGTAGCCTCAGTGAGCTGTGTCCGTCCTCTCCTCCTGATGCGTCTCTGTTTCCTCTGCAGACAGACGGAGTCCACTGGTGACAAAATGGAAATAGCCTCCACCGGCAGTGTGGGCGCGCAGCGGTCGTTTAGGCTGTGATGTGACTTTGTGACATTTCCTGTTGTACCCATGTGGGCAATTAATATCCGCAGTAACATTGTTTGCGGCGCTCGTGACGTCACGGAGCTTTTCGTCCTGGTTTTACTGCAGAGTGAATTTAAGGTGACCGTCGCTCAACTTCAATTCATCTTTCTCAAACTAATGTCAGAGGCATCACGAGTGAGATGTAATCACCAAACCACTTCTCTGCTTAAAGCCACATGTATTGTGTTTTAAATAATATAACTCTGCTTAAACAAAAACTGAACATGACTAAGCTCAGGATTTAATAGATTCAATTTAACGCAGTGCTGACGTATAGAAGGACATTAGCTTAAGAGTTAACTTTTTTTGTAGTTCTGGGCACATCTTCAACCTCGATGCTCTCAAATTGCTGGAGGTAGTTTTAGTAGCAATCATGAAACAGATGGACATGAAGGACTTTTCTATATTTTTCACCATCAACCGATACCACTTTGTTGGATGTATGTCCGTTCCAGGACCAGTCATATCCTGTTTTCCTCTAAGTGATTGGATGGTAAGTGAAATCTCTCTCATCGCTGGAGGATGTTCAGGTCACAGTCAAGTCAGTACGATTGGGGAGAAAAAGCCAATTTCCTGCCCTGGATTAAGTGCTAACACTAGAAAGGCCCGACCCTCGTCAATTGTCTTCAGGATGTTTCCGCTCTGCTGTTCCTGCTCCATGTTTCTACCTCTAGTAGCACTTATTAGTCATGAAATTAAATAATAACAGTGGCCTGTAATATTTTACGGCCCTGTGCTGGCAGCTTCTTGGGTTTCTCTTCGACTGAACCTGCAGTATTTTGAGATGAAAACACTTAAAGCTGAAGCTTATCTGAATTTCATGACACTTAATAGCTGCGGTTGAACAGTCTATTTTACTTGGAGAGGTTCAGACTGAGTGAAATGACCTGGAAGTGTTTCAGCCGCAGCCGTGATATCGAGCCGTTCCGACTCTAAATGATAAAGAAAGGAGCTTCAGTGCTTCCTGTCTTATCTCCTTTAGCAATGGAAACACTGGCCCCTCCTTTATGAAAGGAAGGAAGAAAACGCCGTCCCACAATTCCTTGTCGCAGCAACATTTAAAGCGACGCACTATTAGTTGTTGCATCAGGGCCGACTCGCGTAAATATAGCAACAGCAGAACATCTGTTTTATTCTCATGACATGAACCAGAACTGACGGATCCTCTCATGATCGTCTGAACTCCAAAGACAGACCTAAATACAAAACCCTTCGCCTGCTCGCGTGGCCGTCGATCGTCTTGATTGAGCGCGTCAGCTCTGACAGTATTGTTTCTCATTTGCATTATTCAAGCTAACATCTCTCCTCCTCACAAGTGACTAGTGTTCTGGCAGCAGCACATTTCTATGCAAGTCACACACACGCATTGAAAGAGAGGACCGGTGTCGTTCAGAGTTACAGCCCATTTACTACTAGTGTACGTCTCCCTCCAATCATTCTGCAATGCCTGTCATATGTAATTGCATCACGTTTTCATTTTTGGGTAGTATACGAGCTCTGCTGTTATTTCCACCCCTGGCTGTATATAAAAATCTGTCCCGGCAAACAAAGCAGCCGCATGGAAATGACAGGACGAGGATGTGACAATTAAGTTTGTCAGGCTGCGTGTTTTTTATCTGGGATTATTTCCTGCTGGAGATTTCCAAACATTCCTGTGGGCGTCAGGTGACGGACAGGAAACAGGCTGCTGTCTACATTTTATATTAACAATGGGACCTGGGCTCCTTCAGTCAAAGACGTCGGAGCGTTCTCTGGTCCGGTGAGACGTCGCACAATGTGCGGACTGATGTGGAAACACACATTTCTGGGAGATGAAAACAATTCAGTCTTTGACACAAGCAGCTCTGGCATTTGTTTTTATGATTAGTGCCGACTACATGTTTTCGTGTGTGTACACCAGCTGCCACCCATAAAAACAAATGGAAAACAACGTTAGCATATCTGAATTGTTACGGCCGCCTATGAGGTTATGTTTTCACTCGTCTCTGTTTATGTTTATTTGCTAAATCCATTTCCACCACACTTGTTTGAGGGAGGGCTGGATGGGGATTCAGGTGAATCCAGGAATTTATGTTCACTGTCTTTTACCTTTGCAACCATATGTCAATATCTTTGTTTATTTCTCAGAAAATAATTCCATAATAATTGAGAAACATTTATTCAAAGTGTAGTTTGACCACCAGGGGGATTGAGACGCTTTGGCCTCACTGTCGCAGTCATGTCGTCCATCTTTATTTACAGTTTGTGCTCTACTGTGTCGTTCTACATCAAAGAAGAGTTGACTTGTATTTCTGGAAAACTTCAATAAACCTTTATTGATTGAACAAGCTTCTCCTCCCCTGTCCCCACCTGTCCTCTCATCCTCTGTCCTCCTCTGCACTCTCCTCCCCTAGCCTCTTCTGTCCTCTCCTGACTCCTGTCCTGTCCTCCTCTGTCCTCTCCTCTTCTCTCCTCTCCTGACTCCTGTCCTGTCCTGACTCCTCTACTCCCCTATCCTCTTCTGTCCTCTCCTGTCCTCTCCTGACTCCTGTCCTGTCCTCCTCTGTCCTCTCCTCTCCTGACTCCTCTCTTCTCCTTACCCCTATCCTCTCCTGTCCTCCTCTGTCCTCTCCTCTCCTGTCCTCTCCTGTCCGGTCCTCTCCTGACTCCTCTCCTCTCCTGACTCCTCTCCTGTCCTCCTCTGTCCTCTCCTGTTCTGTCTTCCAAGCCCTGCATCCGTCTAAGAAACAAACCAGCGGACGATTAGAACCGATATCATTTCTCTGTCTTGAACCTTAAATGACCATATTCAAAATGTCTGGCGAATCATTTCCTTCTAATTTATTATTTTCCATTAAGTCTCAGAGCACAAACACAGATGTACAGACAGGTTGCTGCCCCCCCCCTCCCTCCTTCTTCTCCTCCTCTCGGCCGCTGCTGAACCTGATTAATTGCTTCTGTATCCCTGACTAATTTAGCCGTTGATTGAGAGGTGACAGCTGCAGCACGAGTCTCCGAGAAGAACCCCCCCCCCCCCTTGACTCGTGACTCTCTGTCTCTAATCGGAAGCTCTGGGTCATTTCTCTATTCACACAATTCAAGGAGTGGATTTTCCTCCGTGAATCCAAAAATGAGTTTTTTTTTTTTCTTCTTTCTGACACAAAGCACTGATGTTCTTTTGACATGAAGCTATTCAGTATTCCAGACATTCGGTCTTTTGGCAGCCGGCGATGGACGTTTTCATTTGCATGACAGAATTACAGAGTTCTTTTTCAAAGGCAGGATTTTCTATTTTCCTCTTTAATAGTATATCATTGTTAAATGACTTGAGATATTGCCTGGTACTTTTCTATAGGCCCTGGGGGATTTTTTCACAGCTCATTTCATTATTTCTTTCCTCCCTGCTGCTTTTGATGCGTACACTCACCTGTCAGTCAGCCAGGATTGGTCTTCAGCTCTGTCTGTTTTTTTTTTTGTCAGAGAGGATCCAGTCCAAGTTTTCCTCAATTAGACCAAATGAAAGTGCAAAACAGATTAGTGAGGCTATGGCATGTTAATAGCTCCCGTCCAACATCTGTCGTCCTTGTCTCTCCGCTGTGAGTCTTTGTCTGCACAGAGAGGTTCAGGGTGGATGTGGTGGTGGGACGTCTCTGAATAAATGGTCCCAGAACAAAAGTCTGTGTTCTCTGTGCTTTGAGTGATGAGACGGATTCAGGTTGTTGGAATGAGCCTTAAACAGTGTAAGTACCTTTGGAGGTGGAAACACACAGCTTCTTACTGGGATTCACATGAAATTCTTCAGCACTTCTATGTGTTGTGAGCCTGACGTGATGTGAGGACCGCTCTGAGGAGAGTCCTCACTTTCAAAAGGCTTTTTGAGGATTGAGATTTAAGCCGTTTTTCAGACATGAACTCTGGGAAATGTCCGGAAAATTGGATCCGGACATTTTCCTTTGAAACATGTAGAACGCAGCTGGACGCTGTCTGGGTCAGGCGGGAACATTTACCGGTACGTTAAATCGAGGGGTGGAGCCTGGACCAAGGCAGGAAATCATTTATAAATTCCCCTGCAGGAAGTTTACAGCACAATAACACCAGCGTCGGCCCTTATCACCAAAAGCTGGACTCTGCGTCCTCACATTCAGCCCCACTGGACTTCAGTGCACGTCTGAAAGAGGCTTTTAAGCTTTAGATTGTCCTGTGTGTTATTCAATGTAAATCTACATGCATGAAAAATGTACTTAAGTCCAATAACTAAATAAATGTACTTTGTTACATCCCATAACTGTCTGGCCCTCACAAAGACAGCAGTACAAGTATACATCAAATCAAAGTAAATCTCTCCTCGTCTCCTCTCTCCTCGCCTCCTCTTTGTCTCTCCTCTCTCGTCTCCTCTGAAATGTTGGTGAAATGGATCGAAGCCAAGAGGCACAGGGATTAAATGACTCATGTCAAAACCCAAGAAATCATTAACGACAAAGTTCTCAGTTTCTCCAGAATTCATTTACAAATGACAACTGTCACACCACGACAGTTGTGAACTGCAGCTGCACTTGTGCTCCTCCCCAGGGAGGACGTGTTGGAAAGATTAGATCCTCTAGGATTTAAATGACAGTGAATGATTTGGTGCAAAGTAAGAAGACTGAATCTCTACTCCTTCCTAACCAAGGTTATTGAGTAAAGGGCTAAAACTGAAGCTGTGGTTGACAAATAATATTAAATTAAATTGGAGACAACGACGGCTTCTGTAGCTGCTACCAAAAGGAGTGACTGTTATTATGAGCCTGGCAATTATGACAATAATCTGCTAATCTGCTTGCTGCATTGAAATTGGAATACCCATCCATCCATCCATTTTATAAACCGCTTATCCCGTTGACGGCTGCGGGGGCTAGAGTCTATCCCAGCATGCACCGGGTGAGAGGCAGCACACAGTCTGAACAGGTCCCGAGGGTGCAGCCCGTCTCTGTCAAAGGGCTTGACATCGGAATATGAAATTCAAAGTATGGAAAAGCATAAATATTCCACAGTGCTGGCCAATGACAGTTTATCTGCTATATGTCTTTGGGACGGACGGATCATGCAGCACAGTTCAGGGCAGAGGTGAAACTGTGTGTTTCCTCCACCAAGAGGTTATGTTTTCACCCCGTCCTTTTGTTTTCAAGCCAAATCATGCAAAAAAAACTACTTTTCCATGAAACTTGGTGGATCTGATTCACGATTTTGTTTTTTTCTGAAGAAATAATGCAGAGATCTTTATAATGTATGTGCTAAAATCTATCAAAGGGTGGAATTTGGTGTGGATCTGGATAATTACTCATATTTTGTGAATTGATATGAATATTTTTAGGGGCTTGATCTTTGTTCTGATTCTGTACAGTAACAAATATTCCTATATCAGAGAATGGATATGGTTTATGTATCTGATCTCAATATGAAACGGAGGAATGAATATGATGATTGAATATGAGGGGCCTTACATTTGAGCCTTGGCTGAGGCATTGACTCCAGCGCCACATCGTTAAGTAATGAACTCACAATAAACCAAGCAATTTGTGTTAAATATATAAACAACCTACTTTTAATTCATTAAAAGGATTTTTTAGAGTAGTAAATATTTCATCTAACGAGAAGTTTAGCTAATCTATTACTTTTAGAGTTTCCTCTGTCAGACTGTGAGGTTGCATCTTGAACAATAACTGTCAGTGGTTAATATCCCAACATGTATTTGTGAGTCGACCCTAATGTGTCTGTGAAAGTGATTTTCACTGAGGCAGCAGCTCGCTTCCTCCCTCCTGCTGTTGGTGCTTACCTCAGAAAAAAAAAAACTCCATTAACTAAGGAGTCAGGATTTGAAAATAGAAAATGACTTGTGCGCCCGGGTCCCTGACCTATCCGCCTCCTCATCCCAGAGTCTATTTCCAGGCGTTGGGTTTTCTCGAAATGGGGGGATGATTTCTTAATCCTCGGGGACGCGTCTGAGGATGGAGGCGAAATGCTTCGGCTGCTCTCGTTTCCCGGCACACACGCGTCCTGACGGGTGGCAGCCCGGCTGCCCAGTGAGCCGACTGGACGGAGAGAAAAGGGCGCTAATGAGATGTGTGCTGCTCTTTCATGTGTGTCCTATCCTCCTACCAGCATGCGCTTCTCTCGATTTTGTGGGGGTCTCGGCAATAAGCTTTCTGAATGCTAATGTACAAAGTGGCCGTGTCTGAAACTGAAAAGTCGAATAGGTCTGGAATTGAATTAGGCATTTGTTGGTATGAAAGGCGATGTGAAGGGGAGCGTGTTAATGAGCCTGTTTGGAACATCACTCGTTCCTCGTCAGCAGCAGGACGCTGCGGCCAAACGGACGCAGAATGAAAAGAGAGAAATCAAGAGAAGGACGATCGTCTCAAAGCTAAAAGCCGAGGCTGCGCTTTAATAAACAACATCAACAACAAGCAGCAGTTTATTCATGACTTCAGCCGTTCAACTCCTCACGTCTCTCCAAATGTCTTCTTTCACGGGATTAATCCATTTCAAACAACACGCTGCTGTTCCACTTCACCTCTCAAGCCTTTTTTAAGACTGAAGACTTGATATCAAATGAAATATCTCATGTGACAGTGAAATCTCATTAAAGTTGATCCATGGAGATTGAAAGAAACCCTTCTGCGCTGAGGCCTCATGGAGTAATGAGGGATCCTGCTGGTTGTTGTGCATGTTCTTTGAGCGAAATAAAACCTGCCATGTGTTTTTAATTGATTTCCTTTCCCCCATCATTAGTTCACATTCATTTTATAACAGTGTAAAAATAAGAGTGGAGAGGCTTTACTCATTATTTCTGTTACCTGTAACGTCTAATATCTGTACATGCTGCTAAGTGACGTAGACGCCATTGAGGATAAAGACGACGGTGAACTGCAGGTGTTAGTTTTGTGTAAATGCATATTCCTGTATTTACCACTAAACTATATTTACCTGACAGATTTCTACTATGAAAATACAATTTGATACTCGTGCATCATCATTTTAATTCAGTCAGAAAACCGCTCGATGGATTTAAACAGTTGTGTTGGAAAATTAAATTTAAACTTTTCCAGCTGATCTGTGTTTGGTTGAACTGGTTTGCACAGAAGGCGATCACAGCACCGAGCTTATTACGGCTCCATTACGACTCAGTTGGTTTGAGATGATAGCGAGGATTATGTAATTGTGTGTGAGAAGTTAACACACAATTGCTTGATGGGTTAAATACCAATTAGCAGTGTGTGTGTGTGTGTGTGTGTGTGTGTGTGTGTGTGTGTGTGTGTGTGTGTGTGTGTGTGTGTGTGTGTGTGTGTGTGTGTGTGTGTGTGTGTGTGTGTGTGTGTGTGTGTGTGTGTGTGTGTGTGTGGACGCAGTCAGGTGGCGCAGAGGGAGACGTGTTCTCTCGCTGTAACCTGAAGCAATTTAAGGCTCTCGGTTCAGTCTGTGTTTGACTTGACACATGTGGCTGAGCCGTCATCCTGTTGCTTCTATTCCTGGTTCTTCCTCTTGGTTTTCCTGAGGTTAGTGCACGGTGTCAACTCTCACACTCTGGAGTGTCAGTGCACTGGCTTCCCCCCCCCCCCCTCCAAATGATGGAGAGAGAGCGAGGACGGGATGAAAGTGTGGAGGAGAGGCGTGCGAGGGTCCTCACCTTCCCTGCACCCTGTCCTCTCCTTCGTTTTGCTCTCATGTTTAATTCCCACAGTGTGACCGCTGGTGCGTTCAGAGGGACTGACGGAAGGAGGTCATACATGTGGATTTTCCTTCACACACACACAGACACTGCGATGATCCCTGTGCTGCTCCTTCAGCTCACTGACTGTCTGCCACACACACACACACACACACACACACACAGACACACACACACGAGGTAACTGCTCCACACACAGTCGGTGTCACTGTGGTGCAGCCACTCAGTGGCAGCCCCCTGACAGCTCTCCAGTCGCACTCTCTTCTTGCAGAAAACAGATAAAAGCTGTTTTCTAAAGTCTTCTCCCATGTCATCTCTCTCAACTCCCGTCCTTTTCTTCTTCTCTCGGCTGGCAGTGAGGTGTGGGCGTTGGCAGTGTGTGTGTGTGTGTGTGTGTGTGCGTGTGCGTGTGTGTGCGTGTGCGCGCGCGCTGGGGATTATCACTTTATATTTGTGCAGACGCGTGGATGATAGAGTGAGACAGAGCATCACAGCTGACGACTGACGACTAAACACTTGTCAGTCGTACCTGCTGACGTCCTGAGCCGCAGCAGTGACAACGTTTAACATCAGTCCCGGAACCAGGTTGGTGTTGGAACCAGGTTTCAGCACGAGTGGCAGATGAATCAATAATGAAAATGACGAGTTGCATGACACTGATGCCTCCTCCACTTCCTCCTCTTTGTCCCTTCCGTCTGATTGGCTGGTCGAAATAATTGGCGGTGGTGTCATTCTCTGATACGTGACCACAGACGGGTTAATTAGTTAATTAGAGTCTTAATGAGCAGAATAACACAGATGCACTGCAGACACTCTGCTGTCCAGTATGAACCAAACACACACACACACACACACAATGACTACTAACATTTGTCGCCACAGATTTCTCTGGAAACGAGACGATATTGTACACGTCAGTTTTGTAATCGTTAAAATAGTTTGACCTCCGGTGGACTTTCATGATTTGATGATTTCCCATCTGCTCTGAGGACAAGGAGCCGCCTCGTTCCCCTCGGAGAAACACCGAACAGGTCGGCTGAAAAACAAACGAGGTGCGACTCGAAATGGCTTCCGCATTCAGAATTAATTAGCCCGCTGCCATATTTGGAACGAGGCGGGACAAAGGGGAAGAATTGAAGAAGAATGGGACAGACAGCAGCTGGTAATTAATCCAATAAACGATTGTGTTATTAAAAAGCTCACAACAGCAGCGAGATTAAGGCTGAGAGTCAGTTCTGATTAATGAGAAGCGTGATTAATCAAGTCTGTCTCCAAAACACACGCTGGGACGGATGTAAACACGTGGACTCGCACACGCTGACAAGACAACACGCTAACACGGATTTCTTTCATTTGAAATGCAGAGAGGAGAAGAAGAAGAAGCCACCAGTCGACATGCATGTGCATGTGTATGTGCACGTTCCTTTCATGCCAGTAGTTTCCTGTGCTGAAGTGGGTCACTGCCGGCTGCAGGAGGAAATCCGTTCAGCACCTGAGATGTGAAATGTTTCTAGTATTGCTCAGTATCCCTGTTTAACATGTCGATTTATTCATTTTTCGTGCATCTTCCTCTTTATTGGCCAGTCTCAGTTTTTCCTGGAGAAAGTGCGGCTGTGGACGAGCTGCTGCGGCTGGAGGGTTTTGTTTTGTGTTTTCTCTGCAATGTGATTTAAAAGCTATGAATAAAATATCACCTCCAAAAAAATGTTTAACGCTTAGCCTCGAAGCCAACTCATCCTTTGTCTCCGTGTTTGTTCATGCATTTATTTTAAACTTCTCTGGCCCTTATTTCAGTGTGTGAGGCCATCTGCTCGTTTTCAGTTTGTCAGTCTGTCCTTGATTCAGCGGCACGTTTGTCTCTTTAGCCGTTTCCAGACATGAAATTTCTCATTTAGCTCATTCTGACATTATGCAGAGTTTCCACAAGGGGCCTGGCAGAAGCAACTCCGGGGGAACGTCCACAGCAACTGACTCAGACATTTGGGTCCTCACAAACCGTCCCTTTGGATAATGTCCGGCTGCTTTCAGACATGAACTCCTAATGTCCTCCGAGTGTTCGTGCATGCAGTCCAGTCTCAGACGCTGCAGTCCTGATGTGTGCGTTTGAGTTGTGTTGTTTTCCTCCAGCTGCAGCGTCTGATCTCAAACCAATGCAGGTTACAACAGTGGCTGCGTTCACACATTCTATTTCCATATATGGGCAACAACACTAACTGCTGTCAGGCTGCGGGCTTGTTTAGCGGAATCGCTCGTCTCCTCCATTCCTCTCGTCTCTTTCCAACTTGTCATTTGATTTCCTCTTTCTTTTTATTTGCCATTCATCACCTCTTTCTCTTCATATTTCCTTCTTCCTCCTGCTCTGTTCATTTTCTCTTTCTCTCCTTTCACCTTTCTCCCTTCTCCTTCTCATCCGTCTTTCTCTTTGTCTCTCCTCTCCTCTACTTGGTATTCACCTCCTCTCCGCTCATTCTCCTTGTTATTCTTCCCCTTTCCTCTCACCTTTCCTCCTAATCATCACCCTCTTCTCCTTTATTTGCCATTCATCACCTCCACTCTCCTCTTTCTGGTACTCCCCCCCCCCACCCCCCTCAGTTCGCCACTCGTTCTCCTCCCTCTTTCCTGTCGTCCTGTTTCTCCTCTCATATCCCCTCGTCACAGGACGATCGATTCATCATATTAGCTTTCCTCACTTCTTTCAATACATTTTTTTTTTTTGTTCTTGTCTTTTAAAGCTGTTTAGATTCTTAACCTGCACCTATTGGATGGTTCTAGTTGTCAATCACACGGTAGCCACGCCCCAATGTGCCTCCTGTTTACTGAGGCACACACATGCTCAGTGTACGTGAATGGTCACATGATCTGCAGTAGCAGGTGATTCCATCTGATATGAAGCTAAAACACTCGTCTGGATGCAAAATGGCGTTTAAACCCAAGATGTATGAGTATGGACAGTTCCAGTTCCGTGTGTTGTTGAGGGTCTGTGAGGTCGTTACCTGACTTGTTCAGATCCTCTTTGTTACTTGAGGAAAATGTCCGTCTATGTAGCTGCTAAATGATCCACTGAGCAGCTTAGCGTGTTTATCAGATCTGTCCTCTGGAAACTGCGCCGATGAGAGTGAATCAATACGTGAAGTCGTGGGTCAAAGAAACCAAAGCAAAGAGCTGATCGATGCTAAAACGTTGAACAGAGCTGAAGACAGCTGCAGGGTTGGTGATCGTTCTCTGGGGTTTGGGCTACGAATGATGTCTTTCACGTTATATATATATCTTTCGTCTTTTTGATCCAGTGCTGGTGTAAAAATATAAATTAGAGCAGCTTTAAAGATCCGGTGAAATCCCAGCCGCTGATGGTTGGAGTGGAAGCCTCTGTAACAGAGATTTGGATTAAAGATCAAAAGATGAACGAGCTCAGGATTTCAGTCTTTATTTCCTCGTATTTACATTTAGAAGTGATAAACAGATAATCTAAAGGAACATTTTAAAGGAGACATATTCTAATTTGTCCAGTCTGCTCTGATTGGCCATTGAGGTTCGACTGCGTTTCTCTCTAAATGTTTCTGTAGACGTCTGAATACATTCTGCTCTCACGATTTAACTCCATCACGAGTTATATCACCAATAAAGATTAATGAGCCTGTTCCAGAAGCAGCCGGCACTTCCCACATGCGCTTGTATGTTCTGGATCATGAGCAGATCACATCATCCTCCACGTCTCGGCCCTTCCAGGACTCCGCTAGACGTAAATCGTGGTCTCTTCAGTCCATATTAGGGATATTTGTGATTTCTGATAAAAGGTTTGGATGTTGTCGTCCAGCGTCAATATTTCGGAGTCGTCTTGGACCTGGCGACTGGGATGCATCTCTGTCGTGTGGATGTTTTATGTCACTGACTGTTGTATTCGTGTTTTTCTTCACAGCTCTTGTAATCTTTGTGTTGTCAGCTGCAGTTGTTGTCTTTTGTCGACTTGTCCGACGTCTGCTGCTCAGTCCACCGGCAGCTTCCTCTCTGGGATGTTCCAAATTGTTGCATTGGTTATGCTCGATGTTTGTGCAACAGCTCTAATCGATTTTTCCCTCCGCTTCAAAGCGGCTGGCATTTCTCCCGCCGACAGCTCCCAGGTCTTTATGTTGGTTTGTATGGTATGTTTGGTTTGTTTTTTAACAGCAAATGCCAATCAATCTAACAGGCGAACCCCGGGCAACAAGAAACACGTCAGTCACATGTTCCCGTGTTTTCACTCGCATGGAAAATGGGCGGATTCGAACAAAAGGAGCTGAGTGTAAACACCAGGAAAAGCCCTCGTCTCATTTTCATCTTAAGATCTTAAACCCAAATGTGTCCAGTGTAGAAGAAGAACAGGGGAATTGGACTTGTCTAGCTTTTCAGGGCGCTTTGTTTTGTATGTATCACAATATGTTCGATATATAAAAGCCCCCCCCCCCCTTCTCTTTCTTTTCATGTTGTGAATATTTACCTTGTTTTTAAAGAACCAGAAGTCAAACATGGATTAAACACCGACCTTTTGTTTACACACAGACACACACGCTCTCTTCTCCGTAGGGTTCTGGCTGCCATTGATTGGTGTTGGTGTTGATATTCATCCCCACAGCAGCAGCCTTGATGTAGTCGCTGTAGCTTATTGGCGGGGGGAAGGGACGGGGGCAGGCCGACCCAACACGGTGAGAAGAACCCCGGCCGAAAGAAGAAAGGGAGACAAAAATGAGAGCGATATGAAAGGAGAGGGAACGTGTCTCCTGCTCGGCTGTCAGAAATCTTAGTGGGAACGATTACCGGCGAAAATGAAATTGGCAATCTGCCCTTTCGTGTCTCTCTGTGGCGCTGGTTCTTGTGCCCAATCCTCCAGCTCCTGTCGTTTATATCTCTCTCCTACCATCTCAATCTATTCCTCTCTCCTTCACTCCGCTTTTCATTCTCTCCTTTTTCCTACTCAGTTGTTGTCTTTCTCTCTTTGGCTTCGTCGTGATTTGGTCGCATATTTTACGTCATTCTCCTTTTTCTGAGTGCGTCTTAAATTGACCAGTTAGATTTTAAATTCAAACCTTCTTCCACATTAATGTCATTTTTCTTTTCACCACAAAATTGAGCTTGTAAAGAGTCGTCCACTAAAAGCTTCAACCTTGGACGGCTGCAGAAAACTTTGTAAACAAACAAAAATATTTTTTAAGTGTTTAAAATCCTGCAATCTCACATCCACGTCTGTGTCAGACTCGTCTTCTTCCTCCTCGTCTTTATTCGCACATTGCTCTGCTTCCTCCTCCAACAATCGATGAGTGGAAAAGCATGAAACCAGGGGCAATAATTCAGTTTGCTCCTGCTCTCTGTAATAAATCTTCCTCTCTCTGGCTTCAGTCTCTTTTCCTTCTCTCCGCTTTGTATCCTGCTTTCTTTTCAATGGACCTCAGCTTAACATAGAAAGGTCTGCTCCAGGTGATGGCTAAACCTGAGAGGGGGGGGTCCAAGGTCTCAAGCTGCAGCGTGATCCCAAAGGCCGGAGCATCCAGGACGTCACTGCGCCGACCGTACGCACAAACGTCCACTTTATAAAATCTGCACTGAGCATCTGCGTAGCCAAGAAAAACAATGGAAAAACTGCCCTTGTAGTTCTGACACTGGGGCCCCTGGGGGGGGGGGGGGGGGGGGGGGGGGGCCTGGATGATAACATGTTTTGAATCCTCTGCACCTCAGCAGTTTGTGAACGCTTGTAGTCTCTGGAAGTCCTCTGCCCTCCTCCTCCAGGCTTCAGCCCACAGACATGGATTCTTACACCAAGCAGTTCCAGATGGATTCAAACACTTTGCGCACAATTCCGGCAACAGTGCAGATTCTCACAGGGCCGACGTCCTGAAGGAGTCGCCTGATGAGAAACCTGTAAAAGTGACGTGCATCTGGGCTACACACACACACACACACACACACACACACACACACACACACACACACACACAGGCCCACGTCTTATTATAACTGTCACATTAGTCACGTTAATAAAGACATAGGAACATCATATCAAAACTGACCTAAACACACATTTTTTATTGCACATTTCCACTGAATATGAATATATAATGAAGAATGAATAAGAGCCGATAATGGTGTCTGGAGTTAATACGTCACTTCCTGCCTCCACCTCTCGTCTGAGTGATGAGGAGGTTCTGTTGTAAACACATCTGTGCAGAAAACCTCCTGCTGTGTTGTGCAGGTGTGAAAAGGAAACTGGGGATAAAGTTCGGACCTAATTCTCCGGACTTTATCCGCAGGTCATGTCTGAAAACAGCTTAACTTTGCAGAACTTTTACAAACACAATAAACCTATATATTTATATAATGCACTAGAGGAAAGAAAGACAGAAAAAGCATCGTGATGTGTACTTTTATAAACGGAGCGAAACCTAATGGGATTGTAGAGATTGTGTCGTCCAGATTCATCAACTGAATGTCTGCAGACACAGCTCTGCTCAGCAGGCCTGACGTTCTCCCCACGATTCATCTGCTTTCTCCAAAAGAAAACCACCTCAAACTGGATCCTGTTCAGTGTGAAATGAGCCTTTAAACCGTCATCGTCCAGAAGAGACTCCTGCACCAGTCGGTCATGTTCTCTCTCTCTCTCTCCCTCTCCCTCTCTCTCCCTCGCCCAGCTGCCTTCTTGCTCGGTTTATCTCACCCGACCAGACTCCTCTGTTCGGAGGTTTATCAATGCCCATGTCGAGAACTGCTGCCAGTGCCAGCACGTGATTTCCCTCCATTGTTTTAGCTAACCTTTCTAAACTACAGAGACTTGACGTTCACAATTAAGGAACACGGAAGTGCTGGAAGATGGTTTTTGTAGCCTAGCAACAATAGGGGCTTGGGAGAAGCGCTCTGAGAAACGAGGTCACGGATGTTTCCAGCAGTAAAACAGCTGCTTGTGGACACAGTTCCTTATTGTTTAGTGATTTATGTAGCTCTTATTTGATTATTGATTATTGTTTTTATCGTTAATGTTTCTGTCATGCAGTTAACTATTAAACTGACTAATAGCTGCAGCTCTGCTTTCTTTATTGGCTCTTTTGGAGTACAGATGGCAGCCGGCTGCTTTTGCCCGGTTCCTTTTTAAGATCTTAAATTCAGTCGTAGTTTTGTCGCCACAGGCTTTAATTCGTTTTTTTGAAAGTTGTGTGTGTGTGTGTGTGTGTTGCCGGCCACACTGCAGATATGTGTGTGGACATTTTTGCTTGAGGTGATTCTTAGTCACTTTTTGATGTTGGGAATGTCATTCGTTTCATTAGAGAACATCACAAGCTCTCTCTCTCTCTCCCTCTCCCTCTCTCTCTCTCTCTCTCTCTCTCTCTCTCTCTGTTCAGTTTCTTAAATTCCTTCCTTCTCTCGCCGTCATTCCTCCGTCTCTGTCCCTCCGTCTTGTGCTTTGTCAAACTGCTTTCAGATATGCACTGAAGTCTGGATGCAAATGTCCGAGCCCTTTTTAAAATGTTCGGGTCGGTTTGTTGATGATGTTTTGTGACGGATGCAAAACTGGAACAATACAAATAGAAATCAACTCGGAGAGACGACGAGATTCAAGAGCTTTTGATGATAAGGGCCAATGTCGGTGTGGATCTGCTCCACCCAGGCTCCGCCCCTTGCTTAAATGTTCCGCACATTTTCCTGCTGCTGTAAACGAGTCCGACCCAAACAACCTCCTGCTGTGTTCTTATTATACGAAAGAAAAACTGCGAAAAAAAAATGTCCTGACGCCATTTTCCAGACGATTTCCACATCCCATAAACCGACAGGCACAAATAGACTGAGAAATTATTGGCTTCACAACAGATAAAACTCCAGACGTGCGCAGGGAAACAAAAAGATAAAGACGCATACAAAACACACAGCGCAACACAGACGTAACTGCACTTGAGGAGCCGACTCGTAACCAAACACGGACAAACAAGACACCTAATCGCACATTTACACGCAGGCCGACGTGCACAGAGGAGAATCGCTCGCCGTTCTGTTTCCGCACCTCATTTTCTCCTCCTTCCTCTCTCTCTCTCTGTCTATCTCTTGCTCGCTCACTCAATTTGGTTCGATTTACCATCCTGTCAGGCCCGCTGATGCCCTCATTTCAGGCCCGCTATGTAAATATTATTGTTGAATCTGAGATGAGATCCTGCTCCCTGGTGAATCTCCTGCTGCCGTTTCCCCCAACGATCTGTCATATGGGCCGACGTATAATCCATCACCCTGACGAGCTGCCCCCTCCCCCCCCCCTCCGCCCCCTGTCTCTCTCCCCGTCGTCGAGGTAGCAGCCAGGTGGGAGCAGATATGTCAGCACCCAGCTAACGCTCCTAATTCTGGAAGTTTGCAGTTGCTCCCTCTGTCCTCTCTCCCCCCCCCCCCCGTCATCCCCTGAGGGCGACCCCTCAATCTGTGATTTTCTGTTTCTCGGTACATGAGGTTTCAGCACACGGACGTGCACGGCTGTGTGACTGTGTGCGTGCTCCTCAGCTCGACGTCTGCTTTCTGCATGCGAATGTCTTCAATGCTTTATTTTCAACATGAAGGTCCAATCAGCAGCTGAAGCCACATCCAGGCTACGTTTTCTTTTGAGAAAGGAAGTTTTTAAAATACAACGATCTCCGTCCACACAAGCTTTTTGCTCCCGTTTTAATGTCCGTACATTTTCTCCAGGTCTTTGTTTAAGCAAGTACAAAGAAAACAAACAATTCTCAATGGGGTCATGTGATAGGAGCCTGACGAACGCGTGTGTGCGTGCGTGCACGTGTGTGTGTGTGTGCGCGTGCGTGCGTGCGTGCGTGCATGTCATGTGGACCATTAGGGAGAGAAGTACATTAAGATAATGTCTCTCTCCTGACCTCATCTCTCTGTAGTTCAACCCTGGCTGCGATCAATAACCAGCTCTGTGTGTGTGTGTCTGTTAGAGTATGTATGTGTGTCGATAACTCGGTTACAAGCAGCTGTGTGTGTGTGTGTGTGTGTGTGTGTGTGTGTGTGTGTGTGTGTGTGTGTTGTGTGCTCGCCAGGTTGTTGTCATGCTGATCACAAATATGTTGCGCTTCCCATTTGTTTTAATGAGGCCTGTCTGTTCAGCAGCCGCTCGTCCTGTTTGTGTTTGTAGTTTTCAATTAGGAAACAACACCTCAGGACCTGGAGACACACACACACACACACACACACACACACACACACACACACACACAGAGCATGCATCTTTTATTGATCAAATGTTTCTCAGTTTGAAATAAAGTAGCAGACATTAGACATCTCTTTCCCTCTGTCTGTATATGAATATATATGCACTGTGAGTGTGTGTGTGTGTGTGTGTGTGTGTGTGTGTGTGTGTGTTGTAGCTGTATGATTGTGTTCCTGTCGACTATCAATCAGGGTCAACACAGCGTGGACTAATTACAGTTTTGTATGGTGATTTATGAACAGCAGATTAGTCACAAACTCCGGCTGCTGCCATTGAACACCACATATTTGATGTTACTGTTCCTGATTATTATTATCGAGGTTTTCTACACAGGGATTAGATGTGTCCCTGTACTGAAGAACAGAGCTCACAGAGATAACACGATATTAAAACGCTTTATCCTTTTGTGTATGTCCTTGGTTGGAAAACGAAGCCGATTGCTGCGTCTGCACAACCACTAAATGGATAATGAGCAGTTTTCATTATTAAAAGGTAAAGATGAAGTCAAATTACAGCCTCTAACATTTAATCAAAGCTTTTACAGTATCTGAAAACCTTGTACTGATCTTGTATCTTGTATTAATTTATTTTGCTTTAGATATTTTAGTAAACTGAACCCTGAACTGGAGAGTTGTGAACTTTAACGAGTCCCATGTTAGTCTAAATGAATTAATATTGAATATTTTGTGTTTCTAAATTGCAGCATATTTGCCACTACACTTGTGTGAACGCCCAGCGACACACACGCTAAAATTAAAGTAGATACACACAGATAGATGTTCCATCTCTTTGTAGAAATACCTGAATACAAACTCTGAATCTACCAGGATTATGTCAATTACTTATTAAGTATGTAAATATGATATTTGCTGGTTTGCTGTGTACGTGACCTTGACTGTTTTTAAGCACATTTACCAAAGTGTCAAAAACAAACTTAATGGATTAATTTGGAGTTTATCCACATGCTGAGACGTGAAGAATCATGTGTGTCCTCATGAACGGGAAAAACGTTACTGCTCCGGTTGTCGGTTGTTTTGTGTTGAAGAACAAAGTCCAAGAAACAGCGTCATTGATCAAAAACCTTGTTCCTGCAAACGGGAAGTTGTGCTTCCCTCTGCAATGTGCCGACGCTCCTCAGAGTTGTGTGTCACCCTTTTAATGCCACAGACTTTGAGCTGCAATAATAAGCTTGTCTGCTTGGTTCCACACTCTCCGAAAGCTGCTGATTCCGTTTCATCACAGTCCTCCGAAGTCAGCACAACGGAAATGCATCAAAGTTGTTCAATCTACCGCCAACTCCTCGGAGTTCATTCCAGCGCTATAGGAGTCCAGGTCAGCCTGGGCTGCAAATGAGAGGGACCGTTTGTTCTATATTTAAATGCCGTCTTTTTGAATAGTTAAAATTGGATCTGAAACTATGATGAATTTGGTTTGTTTGACTTTTATCCCAGAGCAGCTGGAGACAGACCAGTGCTGCTAAGCCTGTTTCTGCAAAGACGTCCTAAATCATACAGAGAAGAAGACAACTCAATGGCCACATTAAGTTGTTGTATTCATGTCTCTAGCGTCCTTTGTGATTGGACCATGTCCTCTCTGGTCCCTGAGTTGGGACAGTCAGGAGATAATATCACATGCTTCGCCCTGGGGTCTGTTTGCTGCTCGTCTTTCCCATATAGATTATTTTAAACGTATATTTGATTTATGGCAGGAGTCTGGACTTTCTCTGTTGTGGAAATCATTGTAAAAACTGTCATTACATGGAAGAATGGTCCCTCTGTGCTGTGAGAGTATGATTTAGATGATTTTCTAATCCAGTTTGTACATTTTCCAGTGGAGAGAAACATGCCAGCTGGAGTTTTTCCTCTTCTTAACATGTTCACCCACTCACTCGTTCAGCAGTGTTCACGCTTCTGACTGCCAACGTCTCTTTATCCAGCGTTTCACCACACTTTGGTGCTTTCATCAGTTTCATTGCCTTATCTGGACAAACTGCAGTGGAAACGGAGCAGGTCAAATTGTTTATTGATGGCTTACGTTTATTGATGTGACACCTTTGGCGTCTCTGTGGCGTTCGGTAATCTCCGTGTCTGTTCCCAGTTTCAGCAGCTGCTCTGGAGCAGATGCAGTTAAATTGACTTGTGCAGAGCAGCTCCAGCTCCATTGGCTGCTGGGAAAGCTCCTGGATGTCGAGGTGACTGCTTCACATGCAGAGTTACACCTCTTCACTTTGTGAGACGCTCCGTGGTCATCAGACCTTTTCAGATTAAATAAGCAAGTGGTGCAAATGTCAGGGATTCATCAACACTGCTCATTCAGTTCAAAAACTTAAGTAACTTCAGCTTTTTTCAATGTCAGAGTCTTGGTGTCCATATAAACTAATGACTTGAGGATGTGCAGATAAATAAGCAGCAGTAAAGCTAAGTAGAGGAAGTCAGGTTTATATACTTTCTTTGCTGTTAACATTGTTTCATTGACCCAATGTGTCGAGTTAGAATGAATGAATACAGTTATTTAAATTCTTTTGATCCTGTGTCTGAAGTCTGTTTAATGAAATGCAGCCTGATTTGAACCTGGAGGCCGAAGCTGTGTTTGACATGCAAATCAGGAATCGCTCGCTGACCAGAGGTGGCCATGTATCCACGACTTCTACAATCTGACTCTCCCCTGGCGTTATGATATTTTACATTACACTACACCCACATTTCAATTTGTCACGGCCTGTTTCCCTAATATATATAATATCAGTAAAATTGCTTATGTGCGTGGCTTTAGGACGGCTACACAAATGTGCCCTGCAGGCTTTGTGCAGTGGCTGTGTGGATATGACTGACACAATGGGTAATATGCTGTTGACATTGTTGGTATGAAATGAACAAATTGGTTCCTGCTTAGCATTTAGACATGCCATCTGCTTTTCTAAACAGTATCAGGCCATGCTCAATTGATTTCCATAGTGCGCCAGTGCTCAAAGTGCACGGAGGGTTGTGTGTAAAGGCAGAGATTCTCATTACTTTGGATCCAGCAGCATGTTTGTACGAGCCAAAATATCACAATAAACCTAATTATTGACGACTTGGAAATGTCACACAGACGCTTGTTTGTTCAGACGGGAGCAGCGGCAACTTAAAGAGCAGCAATCCTAAAGAGCAAATTGCAGCAGCTCTGAAGATGCTGTGGTAATTAAGTGTTGGGGCTTTTTTTAAATTAACACATTATCATATAAAAAACACTCTGACCTTCTATTTATTCAGAGAAGTTGATTGGATATGGGTGTGTTTTTGAAAGCTCCACCTGCGAGACACCCAACCTCACTGTGATAGTGTAATTATAATCGTCTGCACTGGCTGTTCCCAGTATGATTGAACTTTATGAACCGCAGGTCTCGGATGTGAAAGTACATTTATATTCACCGTTTACACATCCAGCTTCTGGGAAAAGAAGGGATCAGAAAATAGACGGAAAGATGAAGAAACACATTCTCATTTTCTTCAATAACGTGTGATTTAAAATAAAAAAGGTCCGAACATGGATTTGAAAGATGAACCCGGCAGCCTGTGATTAACAAAGCTGAATATTAGATTTTAGTTATTAGGTTTTCTTGTAAATGACAAGAAAATTTTTTCAAGCTGCACCAAATTGCACAGAATCCTAGATTTCAGTCCTCGTGAGAAACCAAGTCTCATTGAAATCCGTCCAGCGGGTTTTTTGCGTAATCTCGACAAACACAAACAAACAGAAAGACGGGTGAAAACGTGGTAATGATGAAATTAAAAAGCAAACAACAAAGAAGAAGCCTTATGGTGCAGCAGCAGATAAACTCCCACCAGCTCCCAACCAGTCAACCTCCAGTGAAATACAGCTGACACCTCCGGACCTGAAAGTTAAACTGTTGCCAGAGAGCAGTCGTGTTGCTTTTAAAGGCTCGAGGCTCCGAGTGCAGCCGAGGCTTTCCATCCTGCTCCTGGTCGCTCCGGACTGACTTGAATGTTTAAAACGAGCTGGCAGTTTGACAAAAGCCTGCCCTGAACAATTACCACCAAATTACCTTTCGAGCAAAACACTCAGCCCCGCGTCGCCGGGCGTGTGGGAGCTGTGGTTGCAGTGGGCAGCGTCCAGGTGTTTGATTACATAAACTCAAACCCCTTTGTGAAGCAATTAGGGCAAAAATAAATCAAGATAAATCATCAAGACATTGATTTACTGTTTTCCTTTGAGCAAATCTCCAGCCTGTTAAACCGTGAACTCAGCCAACACTCGCTGTAGCTGGTGCACGGGGGACTTACTGAACAGATAGTGCAGGGTATCGAACCCTGCCAGACCCGCCTGACAGGTGGGTGCATGTCATTCCTCTGCAGAACCCCGGCTAGAGCAGGTGTGTTTGTTTTCTGCCAGACGACCGTCCTGTGGGGCGGAGATTTAATTGTCGCCTGGAACCTGAGTTGGCGCCGGTTGAGATAGTGGAGTGGTCATGTCGGTCGATGAGGCTGGCGTGGCAACAATTTGTACGAGCACGGAAACACTCGTGCAGACACTGATTTGTGCATGAATCTGCATGTTTGCACAGGCACACACACAGACACACACACACACAGACACACACACAGAGACACACACACACACACACACACACACACACACACTGGCTGGCAGGTGGTGATGGATATAAGAGACATTCATAATTCAGCTGTGATCCGAGAGAGAGTGATGGAGGAACAAAGGGATGCAGGAGGAGGGGATAGAGAAAGATGGAGAGGATTGAGAAAAGGAGGAGGGAAAGTCAAAGAAGGAGAAGGAGGTATGTTTCTAGATATGAATAGGAGGTGGGAGACATGGGGGGGGCTTGGGAAGAGAAAGACAATTGACAGAAGAGAGGAGGGAAAAAAGATGAAGGTGAAGGAAGTGGCAGCGGAGGGGGAGGAAGAGAAGATCAAACCAGAAATAGGCAAAGTGAATGATTCCCATCCTGCTAACGAGAGCTCAGTGACACTCACATGTTCCCACGCTGGTCTGGATTCTCAGGAAGACAATGACTTAGACGGAATGTGTAACATCAGGTTTTTGTTTTGTGATTAGATTCGTTAAGAGTAACACGAGCCGACGCTGGTGTCGATGTGCAGGAAGCAAACTCTATACGTTCCATCCTGCCTCTGCTTGCTGCTCCTCCCCTCGCCTGGACGCTCACGAGAGGTTTCTGTGGTCGTACATACGACCACACACGCTTTTTGGTTTGCGTAATATTACTGTTGTTTTTTTGTCTTCCTCTCAGAGACGAGCTTTAACACTCAAGCAGTTAATTGTTCGAGTCTGGTTCTCTTGTCCGTGGAAGGAGCCAGATACCATCATTCCCAGTTGAATTCTCCTTTTTCTTTCAACAGCTTTGTGTCAACAACAAATAAAAAATAAATTAATCTTTCGTTAGTTCTGGGTTTTTTTTTCCTCTTCCTCTTTAGACACAGTAGCCTGTAGATTTCCTGACCTTTTCCTCCAGCGAGCTTTATTATAAGCACTGAATAGAATCTGCCTGAGCGGTAAGCAGCATTTTTTCCTTCCAGTGCCACAATGAGGGACAAACATGGTTGTGAGTCATAATGTCGCTCTTTGTAGAGGAACCGGTGGCACATCAAGATACTAAGGAGGAAATAATCCGACTCTCGGGCAAATGAACAATAGCCGGTATCGAGCCATTCAACATGGGCTCATAAGGAGAGAGAGAGAGACCAACTTAAATAACCTTCTTTATTTGTATAATCGACATTCTATTCAATATCAACACAAATATTTGAGTATCTGCAAAACTGGTGCAGTTAAATAATCATGTATTTGCAATTTTTTAAACAAAAATACTGCTTTCACCATTTTGGACTTGGTGGTTTTCTTTTTGAAACCTTCCCAATGACCATTTCAACCAAAATCCACCCGCTGACATTTGAGAAATGTTACCTGGCTGCAGTCCTGGCACCTCAGGCTGCTCCATAATGGCGACTTTCACTGTTTTAAGGAATGATAGATGAACCCATCCACCGGCGAGCAGAGTGCGTGGGGGGGCTACGGTGGTGCACTACATCAAAAGAGGGGAATTTTCTCGGCCGACCGAGTCGAGCTGAGAGGTCTCGTGTGTCAGTTTGAGAAAAATGCCGTCCGACGCCGCACACACACACTTCGCCCCGCTGCCATTTTCCACCACTTCATCTGCTGGCTTCACCTCGGCGGTGCTGAACAGATACGACGCAACATGCACTTCATCAGCGAGGCCAGTGGTGGGTTGTGATGGAGCTCCGCCACTCCGTCGCTGTTCGGTTGAGGGATTCAGAGTGGGCGACCCTGCGTACTCTTTCAAGGAGCACTTCGTTGACGTTCGATCCTTTTCACGCAGGATTTATGGGGGGGGGCTGTGCTGTTCGGAGTAGATATGAAACACGGAGACGACAATATAAAACAAATGGGGGTCAGGGCAGGTCACGACGGGGTCAGGAGCGTGCGTGTGAAGGGGATTAGAGTGCATGTTGGTGCAGGGGGGGGGGGGGTCACTGATTCTCTGCCCACAGGCTAATGTGGAAAGCTGATGTATTTTTGATATCCACTTTTGCCTCAGTCCGAAGTTGTTTGAGGGAAAGAAAGAGAGAAAACGGACGACACGCACCACAGGTCGTGACCGGCGTTTGAACCCAGCGTGACGTCACGAGCAGCTCGCCGTCACAGGGATCGTGACAATCTCCTCGGCTGGTGTGTGGTTGAAATGCAAACACAGAAGAGACGAGGCGCTCGGTGAGAAGGGGTGGAAACGGACGAGAGGATGGAGGGATAGATGGAGACAGAGAGAGAAGAGACGCCAGTGAAAACAGCACGTAAAGATAAACAGATGCGTATCAGTTTGTGAATTTGCCTTTCGTGTTTGCGGCTTGTTCCGTCCCCGCCCGGCCGGTTTATCGTGCGCCTGCACATTGCTTCTGTGCACGGAGAGCACTGGTGCATGTTTGAGAGACGGCAGAGGGGAGTGACACGGGGGAGGAACAGTGGGACCCTCCCCTCCCTCCCCTGAACCCATCTATTTACCAACAGCCCTATGAGGCCCCCGGGCTTCAGGCCTCCATCTCTATTCTTCTACAGTTTCCTCTGTCGTGGTGTTTCTCTCCCTCTCTCTCCCTCTCCCTCCCTCTCTCCCTCTCTCTGGTTGTCTGTGTGCCTGATTGCCTCGCTGTGCATCTCGGCTGGCTGTGTTTGTCATGGCTGGATGTGAGTGAGCTCAGCAGCAGCGCGTGCCAATGTTGTTTTTCTTTTTTCGGACGCTGCAGGGGGAAAAGAGGGAGGAAGCGATTTAGAGGCAGAAGAAAAATGGGGGGGATTGCAGGAGACCTCAGGACTGAGTTTGCCACAATGAGCCGGCCACTGGCAACGTTACGAGTATTGGCAGCGCGGTGCGATAGCATTAGCAGATTAGTGTTATTTCATAAACTGTGTGGTCGTTTGGGGATTTTAATTCCTACTGTGAACATGGAGCCGTGATGCTCAGCGGGTAGAGCGACACACGGGTGGGATTTGATTTCCTGTGAACGGCTGAACGAGTACAGCAAGGTGCTAATGTGGCGTTCGGCATCTCGATGGATGTGTTGTAAGATTCTTCGGGCTGTGAAATTGGACACCCGATGTGATATTTCTGTCTTTACTGATATGAGAAGAAACAAATCAGGAAGCGATGGAGCGGTAAAAACAGCCACATTCTCATAGGGACAAACAAAAAGAGCCCCCAATGAATTGTATATTAGATAACCTGATAATTAGGACTTTGTTTTTACAATGAACAAAATGAAAAGTCAAAGTTTATTTATATTTAAAGTTTAAAACGACCACCATTGACTTAAGTGGGGATGTTACACATTAGAGCATGAACCTCCACAAGGTCCAACAGCCCAATTATGAAACTCCAGTTAAATTCACTATAAATTGTTCGCCTTATATATCTTATAAAATGCACGTTAGCCATGATTAAGCGAGCCACTTAGAGCGTAGACCACGCTAGTCGACGACTGAGATGAGTCAGAAAGTCAACGATCATATCAAACGTCTCTGAATGGGACGAAGGAACAGAAATGTGATCAGTGGAATCTGCAGCAGTTTAGGGATCAAGTCATTTCGCATTAGGTTCAACTTCAGTTTGTTCCGGACTTAAATCCACTGACTCACAACTTGGCCAATAGTTGCAGCAGTGTGAGAAGGATTAGCCAAACTGGCAGTGATTCATGCTGTTTGGGGACATATGTATTCTGCTCACTGGTGAGAAGTATAAGTCAGAGATGATGAATTCACGAGCATGTTGGCGATGCTTTTCTTCGAGATGTAAATTTAGCATTTTGAGGTTAAAGCGATGAAATCGATGCACATGAGCGCACATCGGCGTCTGCGGAAATCAAAACGTGGGGTGAAGCGGAAACAGAAGGTTTTTGTTTGAGAAGTTTCAGTCAGACGTCGATCTCAAACATTTGACTCGGACTTGACTCCACTGAGATTTGAACAGATTCAAGTGCAAAGTTTTCGCTATCTGGTAAAAATAAGACCTGACACCCACACAATTGAATATTTTACTGTAAGACCACATTAGCCCCTTGGATGAGCCAGTGTAGAGAAAAAACACACCAAAAACAAAAGAGCAGGATTGTGTTGCAAAGACATTTTTAAACCTGATTCGACTTTAGCCCGAAAACAACACAGTGTCATCTGCAAAGGTGCTGAGTCGACCAATCACATGCGTGCAAGCCCAGGTTTCTGGTAGATGTTTGTTACACAGCGCTCATCTGAACTCTCAGGATGTTTTTCAGTTTGAATGAACAAAGGATGGGGTCTCAAGAAGCTAATCTTAAGGGAGACCACATTATACATTTGACGGAGTATGAATGCATCCTCACACTTCTATGTGCCTCAGTGCTCCATGTTCACGTTTTACATAAACCGCACATGGAACAACACGTACACAGAGAAAAATGAAGTCCGCCGAACTTCACGTGACTACATGAAGATGTCGTTGAACGGAAATAATCATATCCTCTTTCAGACGCGCTTTGTGGTCGGCTTACCTCGACAGGATTACACTTTTCAAAATGTAGACGTTAGAATAGAGGAGCAGATGAGGGATTCAGGGCCAGAGTGACAGAAAAGCAAAGGGATGGGGAGCAACGCTGGCAACCGTCCACCAGCTATGTTTTCTGGCACTGAAAATATCTTCAGCTGAGTGTAAACACCACACACAGACACGCACGCACACACACAGACTCACACACACGCGCACACACACACACGCACACGCACACACAGACAATAGCTTTGCCTCAGGCGACGCCTCGCTGGCTTCAGCCCCCGACTCTGTTCTTCCTCATTCCCTATGCTGTGTTTTTCCTTTTCCCTTCCACCTGTCAAATCCGCTTTCTCTTTTTCTCTGTTTCCATCTTCATCTCTCTCTCCTCCAGACTCCCTCTGCCTTTTGACCCTGTTTACCTCTTCCCCCCTTAAACTGCTTTCTCTTTAAAGTCCTAATTCGCTTCCTTTTTGTTTTATTGATATTCAACCTCATCCCATTTTTATATTATCGCCGTCTCCCTCGTTTTCTCTTTCATTCCCACCCTGTCCCGTACCTGGCTCCTCCCCGTCCTCTCTTTCATTCGTTTTCTCATCTTCAGCTCTCTCCATCTTTCTGTCTCTGTCTGTCTTGGACTCGGTGTCTTGCTGTGCAGCAGTTTGTCCGTGGTTTGATGAATTCATTGTTGTCACCAGTCAGAGTCCTGCAGAGCGACGACTTCACATGATGCTTTCTTCCATTTATTCCGTCTCCGTGTCTTTTTGTGAATTATGACGTATTGAATACGGAAACAAAACCAAGGCCGAGAGACGAGGTTGATTTGTTTCTGCCGTCCTCACGTCATGGAGTTCCAGTCTTTGTTGATTTCATCTCTTTGATGCTCGTCGCTGTAATATTCCTGCACAGCACTTCACCTGTCAGTCAAACGGTGGGCGGTGCTGTGGCGTCTTATTTCTCAGGGTTTTTTAATAGATGGGCGGAGCTTTTCCTTTTTCAGCCGTAAACACTTTGATGCTCGTGTCAACAGGTTCCTTTTCCCTCCCATTTTTCCAAACAAACCAGAAATGTAACAGACATAACGTACAAGTTGTTACACGCATCAATACCAGATAATGACTTTAAATGTAACTGCACAACAGCAAGTCCCAGAAAAAGTGTCACCTGGTGGATTTCTTTTAGTTTTTATCAGCAGGTCAAAACATTCAATGTTAGATTGGTTGATATTAAAGAACAATAACAGTTTTTCCAATATTCCTGAGTACATCTAATTATCATTTCAAAAGGTTGCTTTAAATTTACTTGTCACTCAAATGGGAACTTAGCACAGTGTCTTTCCTTCGATTTACTTACTCCTTCTATCCATCTTTTCCTCTATCGTCTACTTTGTCGTTGCCTCACTCGTTCGTCATCTTCTGTGTCCACTGCTCCTTTCCTCCTCTCTCGTGTCTTCTTTTAGTCTTTACCACTTCCTTTCTGTTTCTCTGAGACTCCCTCCGTCTCTCTGTCTGTGTGATGAGACAGAGAAGTGACCAGAGCATTGATAGACAAAGACATTGAGCAAGATGCCACGAGGGGAGAGGAAGAGAGAAAGAGAGAAAGAAAAGGGAGAAACGGACCAGTACATATGAAAACCTGAGAGGAAATTGCAATTAAATACAAGTTGCGACGTGTTGTGTGATCTCCGACTTGACCCCAATTTAATAGACGTTCAAATGGTGATTGCCTGGGGAGGACGGGGTGAGGACTGGGGAGGCATCGGGGGAGAAAGACTGAGAGGCAGAAAGGAAGGTGCATATAAATGGTGGGCGGAGAAAAAAGACATTTACGCTCTGTGAAACTTCAGGGTGTCTGACATGAAAGTCAACAATCATCAGGGAAACGTCGTGAAATCTTCTCTCATCACTCAGGATTTATAAACACATGCACTCTGGGAACCTGGTAACCCAGCGACTGCAGGATGCGTGGGTTAACTCTCCATGCACCGTAGTAACTGCTACTGTAAATCCATGCAGCAGGTTATTAGTCAGATGTGTGCTCTGCTGACCTTGATCCAGAATCACAGTTTTCTGTTTTAACAAGTATTTAAAATGGTGGAAACTAATGTTGAGGCCACTTTGTGTTTGCTTCAGTTTGAGTGGAATTATTTTAACCTATTTAGACCGTGTGCGTCTCATCCACGATGTCATCGCTTTCTTGTGATTCACTGAAAGGGAAAAGCAAAATGCATTTAAAAAAAAACCTGTAATTTGTTTGTTAGCGCTCTTAGTCTGCAAAAAAAGTTTTTAAAGTAGCATTTCAGACGATGGCTGATCAGGTTGTTGTTTGATTTTGGAAATGTTGACAAGGTTAAAAGAAACTGCGATGAAAGCCAAATGTTTTCAAAGGTTTTACTTTCATATCTCTATCTGCTTAGGACATCTATTTTTTAAATGTTGGCAGTTCAGTGTGCCCTTCAGAAAACCCTCAGGTTTAAGGAGCTTGTTTTTAAACTTAGGTTTTAAAGTGCGGTTTTATTCTCTGCCTTCACTCTTAATGAGTCGCTACGTGACATGATCTCTGCTTTAATGCAGCGGGTCTATACTTCTAATTGTACATGGCGTACTGTGCGCACGGTCAGGAGATCAACTTCGTCAAAGAGAAATCTGTGGCTGAACCCAGGAATCCTGCCCTGAATAAAGAAACCAGGTATCCGGTGACATTTAAGAAATCTGCTCAGTGGAGAAACCTGTAATCTGGATGTTTGTGTGCACGACTGTACAAAATACACAACACTAGTCACACACAGTGAGGGAAATGGATGAAGACCCACTGACTAACTTACAAAGTTAGACCTTTGGCTGCCCGAGCGTGCCTGCTTCAATAGTCTGACATTCTCACAGCGTGAGCGCCGCTACAGCTCGAGTCGACACTGGAGCACAATTGTGTGATATCAGCTAACACTCCAGCAGCTGCTAACAGTCATGTGGTGACATTGTTTTGCCAACTGCTGCCTCCAAAGTCAAAAAATGAAGTCTGGATCATAACTTTTACAAGAAGTCCGTAAATATCTCCACAAAGAAAAATCTACAGTTTCATGTGCAAACTCAACCCACTCAGGAAGAATGTATGATGTGTTTGAAAGAGCTGGAACCGTTTCTGATGGTTCGATACCACATGAAAGTCCATCCATCCCTTATCTTTACCACTTATCCTATCGAGGACCATCCGATGGGTAGAGGTTGCAGGTGTAGGTGGGTTTCCTAGTGTCCTCGAGCTCTTAGTGAGGCTCCATCCCCCATAACAACCAGTGGGTGACGTCACGGTGGGTAGAGACTCGCGCCTACAAAGCAAAAATATAAGGAAGGGTGTGGCAAAGGCAACAGGAAGCCAAGTCTTTCTTTTTCCCTTCTGTGAAACTCATCAGGTATTCATCACACCACCTGACATGCCTGCAAACCGATGTTGTCGTCTGACGCAGATTGGGACTGGGATTTTCTTTAACCGGACCACCTCGCTCAGCGTGACGAGCAATGAACCTGCGAGATTGCTGTTATTGCACAGTGTGCAGGTGCCTTGAGAGAGATTGACTCCACGTTTCGAGCAACGGCACAACTCGATAAAAACTCCTGACGCCGTAAAACACACGCAGGGAAACAAAAGAAAAAGAGGGCATGTTTAGGAGCGGCAGAGGAATGAGGCAGGAGGGCAGAGGGAGGATGGCGGCGGCTTCCAGGCTCACAGGAGTGATTTTCTCCCTCAATAGGAGTACTTAAGGCTCCATGGATTATTAATGGCCTATCTCCGAGGAGCCACCCCCCCCTCGTCCTCCTCTCTCTCCTCATGTCACTGTGCTCCCCTTTCCTCCTCTTTAGTCGCTCGCCTCCCTCCCTCCCTGTGCTGCCATCTCTCCCACCATCCTCTGTGCGTTATCATCCTCCTCATTGTCTCATTTTCTGCCGCTGTCTCCCAAGTTCATTTTGTCTTATTCCCTCTTCTCTACCTTTAACTCCCCCCCCCCCCCCCCCCCCCCCACTTGTTACCCACCGCAGCCGCCTGAGTTCATCCGTTTTCCACCGAATCCCCTTTTTTCAATCTTTACTTCCATCTCACCTTCAACCCCACGCTCACTTGACTTCATTCCACTATCACTCCATCTTTTCATCTTTCTCCTGCCTCCATCTCATCTTGGTGCGCGGCTCCTCATTCTCTCCCCCGGCCTCTGGGGCCGCTCATCTTTATTCCTCCCAATCCCACATTTCATCATCGCTCAGCTACGTTTCCCACCTCCTCTGTGCGTCTTCTTCATCTGTCGCATTCCCGATGAATTTTTAAGGAAACTGGCAAAATAAAGTCCCCAAGAAAATCCATGCACTCGTCCCCGTGAGGTTAAAATCCAGGTTCAAAGGACCTGACATTTTGAAAGCGAGTAGCTCCGCGTGGCGTCACCTATTTATTCGGCCCCTCTCATCCGTGCTTGACGCGGGTGTGTCCGGTGACTTTTCGTTAACCCACCTCCTTCTATTTTCACCCTCTCTTTGTAAGAGGACCCTATATTTCCACTCAGTGCTTCTCCGTTTACCTTCTCCAGCTGCACCTGATCCGCCCTCCACGCTCTCTTCCTCTTATCTCCTTCCTAAGTGTGTGTCACTGCTAAAAGGCCGTAACAGCAGCGCACTTCACCGCACTGCTTATGAATTGTTGATGGAAAATATGGGTTTGGTTTAGCGGAAGCACCACTAAAACGACACAAGTCGTAATTAGGTTGGAAGCTGGTTAGCAGCTGTTTTAAGCTGTGACCTCTGTTCCTCTTTGTCTCTACAGTGTTTCCATAAATATCCTCCTTCACGTTTGAAAACTACGACATTTCTCTGAGTACGTTTCCACCCATCGGTTGGTTGGTTGGTTAGTTCGCTCTTCTGTCAGCTGGGTTACGCAAAAACTACTTTCCACAAACTTGGTGGACGAATGGGACGAACTAGCCAGGAAAAGAAGCCGTTGAATTTTAGCCTTGACAAAGCAGCAGATCAAGGAATTTCTTTAACACAATCAAGTTTTTTGACATTTACACAGATTTCTGAGGGGAATAATTCACGGCTCTTAGACGCACAATCAGGGAACTGATATTTATGAGTGTGTGTAATTTGGTGCAGCTTGTTTGAATTCAAGGGGAGTCATAAGATTTACTGCCATTCTTACCATTGAGTCTGTTTCTGGAATAAATCACCTCTTGTTAATTTATTTTGTAGCTGATGAATTCCTCTGGCTGCTATAAACATTGATATGAGCCGTCTTTCCTTGTTTGTCTTTCCTCGCTGATAATTATCCTCATTAAAGATAAATCTGTGATTATTTTTGGGATTATCAGATTCATCACTGCATCTGTAACGTGATAGAAAACAGTGGAAATCAATCCACGGCATCTCAGAGCCCTGGGTCACTTCTCTTAGAGTGTGTGTTGTGTCTGAGCCTGAAAAGAATCAAAACCAAGAGACAAGTGAAAGTCATTAAAAAACAAAGGCGCCGGTAATTAAAGCAGCTCCATTGAGAAGCTGAAACTAAGACGGTTTGGAATTTATTCATGTAGTTTGTTTTTCCCCCTTGTAAATACAAAGATATTAAAATAAACAACTCTGTAAAATGGCAGCTGACTGAAAGCATCAGTGTCAGGGTCCACATCTGTGTTTGTTGTTGCAGCTTTTACTGCCAGGATCTCTCTGTTAAACCATCATTTAGTTTTTCAGTAAAAAGGCAAAATTGAGGGTTGTGATCTTCATCTCTCTCTCTCTCTCTCTCTCTCTCTCTCTCTCTCTCTCTCTCTGTCTCTCCTCCCCCCCCACCCAGCTCGCCCTGTCCATTTTGTCATTTTACCAACACTCTTCCTCCACGTCTCCGTCCGTCTCTGTGGTTCGGTTTGTCAGTCCACTTTGCTTGTTTTCTCAAAGCCATCCCCTCTTTAGCGGAGATGCTCTTAAGCTCCTTGTTTTCCTCCTCCTCTCCGCCTCGCTCTCTGTCTGAGCAAATTGCTTTGGACGATGCATCCAGGTTAGAGTGCCCTAGTTTCTCCTCTCCTCTCCTCTCTCTCTCTCTCTCTCTCTCTCTCTCTCTCTCTCTCTCTCTCTCTCTCTCTACTCTTGTGTTCTTTCTTCCTCGGCCCATCTCTGCGTTTATTTATTCAGATGGAGAGACGAGGAAGAGGAGGGAGTGAGTGGGACAGACAGCAAGGGAAGAGTCAAGTGAGAGGGTGAGAGTAAAACTAGTAAGAGGATAAAGGGAGAGAAAATAGTCTTAAAGGACTAAAGATCGAGTGTCATTAGGCCTTGTTGCCAATAAAAGAGGATTGAAGCTGTTACATCTGTGTTTTAGCAGCAGCAGCTTTACTGAGCTCCACAAAGTCTGACGTCCACGATACGATCAATTATACTGCTTCTTTTATCAGGTTTCTGAAATATAAAAGAACGGATAAAGTTATAGTTCTTCAATTTTGGAAAATGAACTTTTTACCTTCTTGAGTGACATGAGATCTGAATCATGTTCATTCATGTAAAGTTAGAGCCATGTGAGGATGGGAAAACACAACTACCCAAGAACCCACAAACCTTTTGGTGTTACACTTTGTTTTATTTGCAGAATGTGAAATATGGCACCTTAGTTACTGAAAGTCAGATTTCTGTCTGCATCTACTCTTGGGTCCGAGCAATATTCGTTTTGTTATCTGTCGTCAGGCCCTAGCGCACAGAGTCATCGAAGGTCAAAGATTCTGAGAATCACATAATCTGCTCATGATCCAGAACATACCAGCTCATATGGGAAGTCATGGCTGCTTCAGGAACAGGCTCATTCATCATTATTGATGATATAACTCATGATGGTAGCAGCAGAACGAACTCAGACGTCTACAGAAACATTTAGTCTGCTGGTTTACAGAGAAACGCTAACCTCCATCATTGTCGTCATTCTTTCGATTCTTGTTTGAGGCCTTTCTTTCCATCACTCCCTACAAATGGCTTGTAGATTTGTAATGTTCTTGGTCTGCTGCTCTTTAGAGTTCTAACCACAGATGTTCCATGATGTTTTGGTTTAGCGGACTGAACCTCTTCACGTCATCCACTGTGGACTTTGAGGTGTAGAAGCCATCTTACAACCAGACCTTTATCTTCATCTTTTCCATAGACTCTCCCAGAATCTGCTGGTATTTAATTGGATCCATTCTTTCCTCCACCAGTGAAATGTTCCCTGTGGCTGGAACACAAACCCAAAGCAGGATCGATCCAACCTCATGCTCGGCAGTGGGAGCGCCGTTCTTTCCATGAAACTCTGGACCCCTTTTAGTTGCTTTGCTCCTTTTGCAAATGTCTGTTGATGGATTTTGTTGTTAGGTTTCTTCTGCATGAAGGTCACACTAAAGCAAGGCAGCTGCCTCGATGAGCCCATGGCTGCTGATAGTGAGGACAAGGTTTGAGGAGTCAGACTATTTCTAAAGCTTTGAAATTTGCATCACTTGGCCTTTCCTTGCTGTGATTGTGAACAAGCCTAACGAGCTAATTAAGGTCTTAGACCTTGAGAGCTCAAATCTCTTGGGGGGCGCAAACTTTTGTCGGCTGCTCATTTCCTTTCTTCACTCTGACACAAAAAAACACTAATCTAGCTTAAAATGTCTAAAAGAATTTTTCATCTTCAACTTTTGGCCCTTTGGACATTACTTCATCTTCTACTCTCTTAACTATTCACAGTAACAGAAACTTTGACCTGCGGTGCTTTAACTTAAACCAGTGCTAGGTTTGTACATATCAACATGACGGCTTTTATTTTAAACCTGAACTAAATAATGCATCCGTCACATTTGGCATGTGTGAGATTATGTATTGGACTTGACATCGGCAGAGAATCAAAGGTTTAAGGATTAGAAATATTGTCTTGTGAGAAGTTGGTAAATCTTTAAAGTGTAGTTTGAAATGTTCTGTACCTGAAGTACTGTGCAGAAGAGTTTTGAGGGAATTTATGAAACTTAAAGTCAAACTGAACAGAACAAAATGTCAGAACATAAGGACACTGAACTCCTCAGCTGTTAGTGCACAGACCTTCCTGCAGCACATTAGTAGGAAGTGATGTAAAACCTCAACCTTACACAAGTGTACAGTATCTGGGGCACCTGTGATTTCACTGAATTCCATTATCCCGCCTGCATGTGTTTAATGAAACAGGGGTTGGAGGGTAATTCATTAACGCTGCACCAGGCAAGCTTTTTATGCAAAGACGCTTTCTGCTTATCAGCCCAAATCCCAAATTGGGGCCGCGACAGAGAAGAGCCTCCCATTCCCACTAATTGGAGTGCTGCGGATTCAAACAGGAGAAGCAGAAGGAGAGACGTCCAGGCCGTGTTAAGAAACGGAGCCAGTTAGTTAAATGAAGAGAGAAGGTCTGGAAGAGAATGGGAGTGAGTTCATCAGATGTGACAGAGAGAGAGAGAGAGAGAGAGAGAGAGAGAGAGAGGTGGATCTGCTGTTTGAAGCCGTTGGTGTTGGGATCAGTCGGCGCTCGTACCGCAGGACTGTAAAGAGTTAAAGAGATTATTGTAGGTATTAGCTAACCAGCATTGTGCAGGGCTTGTGTTCATTCAGCAGTGAAAGGCCACCTCAGCAGGAAAATGTTCAGGTTGAGAGGGATTGAGAGCCGCAACCTCCTTTTTTTTTGTTGCAGAAACTAAAACAGTAGAGAATAATGTGGCTCCGCTGTGTACAATTAGTCCTTTAATCATTACACAACCTGCTGCTGAACATTAACAGACGAACCAGGACCCAAACCGGGAAATTACCCCCGAGTACTGCTGCAGCAATAACGTTAAAGAGTGAAAACATTAACTAAAATGGGAGAAAAAACTCTGACCACGGAACTTCTTTTTTTAAATCTGGAAGTACAAAGCTTGCCTCTGACAGTTCGAGCACTTTGAGTCGCAAATATCAGCCCGTCTCTGAAAATGAAACCGTCTTTGAGTTATGATTGTCACTTTGAATACAGCAGCCGATGCGATGGAAAAGACCCTCTGGAGTTTGTGTGTGTGTGAAGTGTGCGTTTCTCTAATCAAGCCGTTACACTGCAGGGACGGCGTGGTGCTGAGTTAAAGGCTCCAGAAACGACGCGGGTTTGTGCTCGTAGAGAAATTTGAGACGGGTTAAACATTTGAATCTCAACGTTTCTCTATGAGCGTGTTTTTCAAACTATGTAGCCGGCGGCGGTGGCGGTAATCGTCCGGCTCGGCCGCACCGGCAGGAGAGTCCACTTGATCTGTATCATTCCATTTCAGACCCTCTCATTGTTCGCTCCGCTGCAGGAGCGACCACAGCTTCATTATTAACACCAAAGCTCTCGTGTCCAGTCGACCTCTCTGGATGCAGCTGCTGTCACCTAAGCACAAACCCCCCCAAATGTAGGTGCTGCTGTTGCTATGCAACCGTTTGAAGCTCGTCTGAAGTGCAAAGCCAGAGTTGAAATTTGTTTTAACGTCTTCTACTCAAAGCCCGCCGAGCTGTGAGTGCCGTCCGGAAAATAATGAGAACAATTACAGCAGCTTTTAAAGAAACGTGGCGAAACACTCACTCATTATCGCTCTGTCACGATATCCTTGTGGTTATTTTGTGAATCCTCCCGGGTCAGTGGGGTGATGGTTTTAAAAAAAAAAAACCACACATTGTGCTCCAGAAACTTTGATGTGGCCCATGCTCCAGCTAATTCCCCCCTGAGCCTGCCACGGGCTCCAGGCCATTACATTACACAGTGCGCTCTGTACTCTGCCAGACTATGAAAGACCCCATTTCACAGGCTTGTTGCTCGTCAATCTGTCCTGGCCAGAGGCTGCTGCAGTGTTATGTTAGTGACCTTGGGGTCCATTTGCATTGGCATGGATTAAAGGCTGCATCCATTGGCCTCATCGCCCCATTTATATTTCTGAAATGTCCATTTGTAACAGTGATGTCAGATTATCTCCACCTCTCCCGACTCCAGTTAACCGAGGGGAGCGCACACAACAACGCACGTCACACAGCGATGTATGTTTTCCATGCCCGGCCTGTCTGAAGCAGTTGAACTTGTTTGTGAGGTAGCTGCGGGGCTGGAGGACGGCGCTAAACCAGTGGCTTCAAACGTCTTGTACCCTGAGGGCCCCAGCAACCCAGTTCACAAATGATCAAATCTGCATGCCTGGCTCACGGATTATTTTTAGTTTTTATTCCTTTTCAGTTCTTCATGGCTCCTCATTAAACTCAGGGTCAAAATGTTGGTCATGTGATTCAGAGAGAAACATTAGAGACAGAAAATTAAGCCTTTTACACCACAAACAGGAATTTCTGGCTCAACGAGGTGAAAGGAAAAGAGGAGAAATCTGAGGAATGTTTGACGCTAATGAAAACCACAAGGTGAAACATGTTGGTCTGACTAGAGCACAGATGTTGCTGCAGCTGTGACCTCCTCATGCATATGAAGACATAAAATACCGAAGAGATCAAGTTGTTGTGATCTGATCCGATATCGATGTAACGTTTCCACACATAGCATGATCTACCTAATTTTTGCTGTGTTTATCATCCTCTGAAGAAGAATATAAAAACCACGACCTTCACTCAGGAGCAAGAACGAGTCCTTAAATGTCAAATTCCTCTTCTCTTGCCATCGTCCCTCCTTTAAACTTTAGATTTCACCTGTTCCTCGCTCTCCCTCGGTCTTCTGAAGAAGCTCTGGCCCCAATTTCCCTGCACAGTTCAGGTGTTTGTGTCTGAAAACAGATTCAGTCAGAACCTCCTCGTGTGGGCACCCATTCGTTTCTCTGCTTTCACCTCCTCAGTGAGTCAGTTCTCTTTTCTAACTGCAGACCCTTTGAATTGGCTGTGGCCCTGAGGAAGCTCGAGCGTCTGGTTGTCGACTTCGGGACAATCGCTCAGTCTGTTCAACTGAAACAGCTCCGATGTGAACAAATATGGGCTAATGTGTCATCTCACCACACACTGCACTCCACTGACACCGCTGCCCCTGACACACACACACACACACACACACACACACACACACACACACACACACACAGACACACACACACTGAGTCCTGTCCCTACTGATCGTATCTTCCAGCCAAGTGGAGGGTTTAATCCAGTCTTTATTTGAGCCTCACAGGTTCTGAGGGGTTTGGACTGAAGTAGTCATTTGTTCTTACATGTACTGGAAAGTAGCTGGGATGCATTTTGTAATATTGGGACCAGTTAGACCGCCCAGTTGTTTGTTTAGTTTTCTTCGTGAAAAAATCTATAACCGTGAATGTTTTGATTCCTGCAAATTGTTTTTGCATTTTCTTCCTTCCTGGTTCAGTGTTGCTGCTCAGGGTGGTTGAACTGATGCCAGCAGAGAAATACTATATTGATTAATTAGGTTCCTATTATATATGCAGTTCTTGTATTTGTTATATTTCTACCAGCGACAAAAACAATCTAAAGCCTAAATCTAAACCTTAGATTCCATCGGTTGACCACAATGCATTGCGGCCACAGATCAGTGTGTGTATTCTGAGTGAGTTCGAGACTCCGTATCTTCACTGGATTAACTTTCCCTCTGCTGCAGATTTCCATGTAGACGTCTGCATCCTCCCATGTGTCCGGCTCACCGCTGAATATCCGATTCACGTTCAGGGACGTGCGCTCACTTCTGGGAAATGTAGGAATCTACTAAGTGGAGTAAAATGAGAGAGACGGTGACCACATTTTCATTACACACTCAGAATCGGACTGTGTGCGAGAGTGTCGGGGGATTTTAGTCTGGAAAGTCCCCTGAATTCTTTCCTTTTAGCTTTTGACTTTCATTTGCAGTTTTGTATGTTCTTGTTTGTGATCTGTTTCCCAATGAGGCGTCAGAATCGATAGTTTCAGGGGTGTTCAGAGAACATGTTGTTTGAAGTAAACAGTGGAAGTTTTTATCCACGCATCCACAACACGGAGACAACAAAATAAAATACTGTCATTGGGATAGTCTGTCTGTCTGTCTGTCTGTCTGTCTGTCTGTCTGTCTGTCTGTCTGTCTGTCTGTCTGTCATCACTCCCTCTATCAAACAACACATATGAGTATACACATGTATTATAATAATGATAATAAACTTTATTTCTCGACAAAGTTACAAATTGCTGAAAGAACAGAGAAAGATAATTAGTTCAATCATCAAACAGAGGGAATAAAATAAAGTTAAAATGTTTTAAGAATAGATTTAATAGAATCTTGGGAGGTTGTCTGTCTGATCTCAATAAGTAAAATGTGGCTCTTACAGCATTAGTCACTAACTGAGATCTGAGCATAACCAGCATCAGTTTCAGATCATGTCGTTTATTAGATTAACAACTTGTTCATTAAATTAAAGCATCGTTTGAGTTTCTGGGTGCAAATATCAAGTATTTTCATCAGTTAAAAAACGATTGTGCTGCTTGTTTCATTTTTAAAAGAGGCTTATTTCTATTTCTTTCTACCACTAAACTTTTATATCAGCTCCAAAATGGAATAAAACAAACACACATTGCTTATTCATAAATTTCAGACCGGTAAAAATCCAGGTGGGTCAAATTGAAATTTATCAATTTGAATATTTGGTTCCAAAACGGTTTTCCAAATGTGCAGCATTATGTATGTGTCCCCTTCAGTTATTCAGTTCTGAAGAGGACAGCGTTTTTTAACTGCTCATAATTTAGCAGCTGGATTTTACTGGTATGGATTTGCTTTCTAGACCGGACGTGATTTACTGCTTTAGGAGCCGGGACTCGCCTGAAGAACTGACCACTTTATGTGGATATTACTGGGATCTGAACCTTGTGTAAATCTTAAGGCTCGACCGTCGGGCAAAGAACAGATACCGTAACAGCCGCAGTGATTTAAAGTGGACATTCAGTGTTTTCCCAGTGTCTGTGTGGATAGTTTGTGTGTTTAATAGGTTTTTCTGTGTGTTGTTAAAAAGTTAAAAAGCCCAAAGACACATAATACCCCCACATTTGCATAATTACCGCAATGAAGCCATGTAAAGTGCGAGCGGAGGCCGACATTTTCTACTAGTGCTGGTAGTGGTTGACCAATCACAACAGAGTGGGGCCAGCTGACCAATCAGAGCAGGGCCTTGTTTGAGACAGAGGCTGAAAAGAGGAGCTGCAGCGATGAAGTCTGAGGAAAGTGATGTTTCTGAACATCAGAGCATTAAACCTTCTACAGTAACAACACAAATTAAATTAATATTCAACACGTGAAGTCAAATATCTTGTAGGTTTCGTCCGTCCCTGTCTCCTCGTTGGTTTTCCAAGCCGGACCAGTACAATAGCTCCGACATACCAGCTGTGACTATCCTTGTTTTGAACGTCGTGAAGCAGCTGCAGTGAAAATGCATCAGCACGTGCGCGGGATCTGCCGGGTGATGTGACAGCCCGCAGTCGACAGAGGAGCAAAGTGTTTAGTAAATGTGAGGATGCTCCGGCAGACCTCAAGACGCTGGAGGAATAACACACTGTGACTGTTCTGTTGGGCCTGGTGACTATACTGCACCTCATTAGACTCACTGTACGTGCCTTCTGCAGGCGGGTGTGTGTGTCTGTGTGCGTCTGTGTGTGTCTGTGTGCGTCTGTGTGTGTCTGTGTGTGTGAGAAAGAGAAAAAGAGAATGGGGAACTTAATAATGGGAACAAACACAGTCATGGCTTTTACACGTGCAAAGTTTTTTTATCTGTAACTAATTTCTTACTAAGCGATTAACTGATTGATTGATTGACTATGATGCTGATGATGGATTTCATGATTATAAATTAAATATCTTTGAGTTGTGTGTGTGTGTGTGTGTGTGTGAGAATTCACGTCCACACAAACGAGAGTGTATACCCGTGCGTTTGGGAAATGCGTCTCCATTCCTGCAACTGTGTTTCTGTGCCACAGCGGTGACAGGAGAGCACACAGGAATGGCTGTTGACAAGAAGCTAATTAGCAATCACAACGAGATGCCTGGGCTGGAAGAGAGGTCTCTGCTTCACTGTGACACACACACACACACACACACACACACACACACACACACACACACACACACACACACACACACACACACACACACACACACACACACACCCTGTTTTCCCATGTCGCAAAGTGTTTCCTGAGTTCTTCTGGGACCTGCTGTCACTGATGTGGAATCTGTATTTAGAGCGCCACGCTGAGCTGCAGTGAAAGGTTAGCGAACGCACACTCGTGCTGCACGTAGGCACCGACGATGAGTGTGATCACGGGCGACTGATGCTGCAACTGTGTAAAGACGCGTGTCATTTGGTTTTAGCTGTGATGAAGACTCTCAGGAGCTTCTTCTAACGAGGTGTGTGTTTTAATTTTTGTTGTGGAAGGGTGAGCAACGAGCAGCGGCACTGGGGCGGAGGATCGGGGCTTCCCTATGCTCGTCTCTCTTTACCGGGGGCGGCACGTTTATCTCTCACGTCTTTCTCTCTCACGTGACGAGCAGCTCGCTTGGAATTAAGGCCGAGAGATTAATCTTAACCAAGAAATAAGAAGAAAAGCAAACAGCCTAAGAAACTAGAATGTTGAGCAGTAACATCTCAATCAGTCGCTGTCGGCAGGAACCAGAACAAGAATCTCACCTCGGACAGATGAGTGAGCCGAGTGTTCGATGCCGTGGGCCCCTTTTTCCCACTGGTCAAAATAATCCACGTACACCCACCAACATCTGGCTTTGTCTGCAAGGGGAATAGATAAAATCGTCTTTCGCTCCGAGCTGAAACGACTCTGCAGTAAACAGCGCTGATGGAAACCTCACACCCATTAGAACCAGCTAATATTTATCTTTCTTTATTTCTGCAGTTTAGACGGTGATGCTTCGACTTTTCAGCCACAACTTTACGACGTGCATCGAACATCTGGGCGTTGGCTCGTTAATACCCATGAGCATTTGTGTACTTATTGTTTTTTTTTTACATCCCGGAAACAACAGTGATTTTCATTTTCTCTGTGTCGTGCAAAATTCAACCGTAACAAAATCGGTGCCTCGCGATCGGTTCAGTTGTTTTTGAGTTATCCTGCTAAACAGCATTGAAAAGGTGTAAAATGGTAAATATCTCACACGCGTGTTGTTTTGCCTGATTCTGGCGTCACTGCAGTCAAGATTCTTCAGGTGAATCCGACTGAGTCTGATGTAAAGAGAATTACAGATTAAACAAGGTGATTAAAAAGCATTAAAAACATAAATTGCCAGCACAAGGTCGGCCGATGACAGGAAGGTTTCATTTGTTCAACTTTATGACGTGATCGTCAAAGCAGATGTTTGTCTCCGACGTCACTGCCAGCTTTGAATCGTCCATCGTCCAGATTCCTGGTGTCATTTAAGTTTTACAACCCATTTACTGTGTCCTGCATCCAGCTTTTATTTGTCTGCTCGCTTCTCGACAGGTGATGGACAAATATTTCTGTGTTATACTTGTTGCCACTTCCTCTCAGTATTTCAGTCCTGCCAGCAAAGCGACCGCTGAGGTGGAAATGCGACTCAAGATAGGAATCAAAAGTGAGAGCGTTGGTATCAGGAAAACAACAACGGAGAAAGACTGGTGCAGGACTAAACGAGGAGGAAACCCTAAACGAATCAGGAGTCCGGAGAAACGAGAAGGAGAGAGGAGTGGAGCTCCGAGTTAATGAAAGAGATGAGCCGTCACTGAGATGGAGGAAGGGAGAGTGGAAGCGTACAGGGGCAGTGTGGGAAAGTGTGAATCTGTGTCGCCTGCAGAGACGGAATGAAAGAGACGAGAAGTGACAGAAGGAAGAAGAAGAGGCAGAGAACACACTGAAGTCTCAGTGAAATGAAAAGTGTCTTCTTCACCTTGTTATCCAGTTCTCCATGTCACAGTCTATCGCCACCGAACTTCAGTGACAGGAGGTCATGTCTGTTTTCTTTGTTGGTTGGTTTGTATGTTTCTTAGCTAGTAGGATTACGCAAAAACTACCGGACGGATTTCCACCAAACTTGGTTAAAAACTGCAGTACCACTAGTTGAATTCAGTTCATTAACAAATATACAAAAACTAATTTTAAAATCGTTTCCCGCTGGATTTGGTTTCAGAAAAATACCGTCTAAGCTCCAAATTGTATGCAAACTATTTTTGAACTTTTGTTACGTCTCTTCCTCTCAAACAAATAAAGTTTCAGCTGCAAATATAGTGTGTGGAATTATGGAAGCGAAGACATCAGTGAAATGCCTTTTTCCTGGAGACTGCATGGAAGTCAGCTGTCACTGAGAGGGAGGGAGAGAGAGAGAGAGAGGGAGAGAGAGAGGGAGAAGCCGGGAGACGAGGCAAACGAAAGCAGCGTGAAACAAAGAGGATGTGTGAGCGTGATGCCTTATTATAGCAGGAGAATGGGTAAACAGGGACTGAGAAAGTCGCGCTGGTAATGGTGGTGACGACGGAGGAGGGGGTGGCAGCTGAGGAGTTTTGTGAAAGGTGTTAACAACTTCCCTTAATGAGCCAAAGTGACGAATGAGAGAGAAAGGAAAGAAGAAGGCGAGAAGAGAGACAGAAGGCGACGAAGAATATTGTTTTTCGATTCGTTGGAATAATTCTTCCGCCTAACAGACGTGTGGGTTCACGACAATGAGATCCTAGAGTTGTCGTCTGCTTTAGAGCGAGAACACGAGGAACCAGAGCAGGTCAGGTCTCATTCCACAACATGATTAGATCATTGTATGTTCATATCTGAATATCTTTAAAGCTCGGCTGGATGTGCGTCCTTGAAAACCTCTGCACCAGGAAGGCCTGACAACAGCCATAATAAAGCCCTAATGGGTCTCGCTTTCTTGTCAGCAGTCATTTGGTAATAGCAGTCATTACGTGGTCGGCCCGCCTGCTTTTACCTCGCCCGCCGTCCTTTTGTGCCTCGTCGGCTGCACAGGAACAGAAAGTGCGGCTGTGGCTCAGGGGGTTTGGCGGGTGGTCCTTTAAACACAGGGTCATTGGCTCGATCACAGTCTTTTCCCTCCGCATGTAGAAATGTTCCTTCAACCACAAATTTTCCCTGTGCAGTTCTCATAGAGAAAGTTGCTGCAGGTAGATGCACTGTGTGGATGTGTGTGAATGACAGAAACTGTACAGTGAAGCATCAAGACTAGAAATTAAATATATAAATAGGACCATTTATCATTTCTGACCATGTTGCAGGTGACGGCCACAAATCCCTGACTGAGCCTCGACTCGCACAGGAGCTGGAGCCTGATAGATTTCTATTTCATTGGCTTTTTATTCTTCCATTCCTCTCTGCTCCATGCTGTGCTCTTCTTTTTTAAACGTAATGGATTCTTCAAGGATCCGTCCAACTTGACAACAACGACCACTGCACGAGCCGAACACATTAAGCAGAACAGTCCCTCAAAGTATAATCGAATATCTGAAACCTTGAATCTGAAGCGGCGCACGACGGAAAGACGAGTTTGTTTTGTTTGTATGCATATTTGATTTCTGCGCCCGGGAGATATTGCCTCAGCTCTTTACCGTCCCGATATAATCAAATGAAACGTGGAGTGAAGTGGGTGATATCGAGCTGTGGAACTTGCTGAAACAGAAAATATGCGCCATTATTGTTTATCTGCTCAAGCACTGTGATACAATATTGGAATTGTATTGTTCGGGGAGGTCTCTGATGAAGTCAGCCGGAGTGAGCGGAGCAGGCCGGGGATTGTTCTCTCTCCCGATTCCACGGATTCATAAGTGACTTTTAAAATGAAACCCGAGGATTATGTAAATAAAAGAAAAACATTTTCCAACAAATCTTCAATTATCGGCTGATGAATAACAAACTGACCTCAGATTCAGGGTGACTCACTCCTGGCTGTTTGCTCCCATCCGTGGTGTGTCGGCAAACTTCAGCTGTATTCACTCGTAATATCTATATATAAATACATACATATATATATTTATATAGTGGAGTGTGGAATAGTAGCAGCTTGTTACAAGGTCAAGAATGAACTCTCTCCTTCTATATTCAAACCAATGTGGATGAGACATTTCTTCAAGTGCACAGAATAATGGATTTTTGAAGACCTACAATTCTCTGGGAAACTCCGGCTCCTGAGTGAGACCATGTGATCCAGCTGATCAAGAACCAGGGCTGAACGATGCATCAAGCATCTAGGAATTTATTTTTCACATTCTTTAATGTTGCAAGATTAGTAATTTGCCACATTTTTCTTTAATACCTTTGTTCGGGAGACTGATATTTATGAGTGTGAGCATTTTGGTGCAAATCCAAATCCAAATCTGAATCTAGTGAATTTATCAGGAGACTGTTGAGCCTTGTTATGTTTTAATTTCCCGTCTTCTGTTGAAACAGTGTCTTTAACTCTAAATATGAAGGTTTAAAGTCTCATACACAACTGAACTGGACCCAGCTATCATTTAAAGGGACAGTCCAACATTGTGGTATTGCATACATTTGTCCGAGTTTTGAAAAACCTTGGATGCTGAACTTCCTGCCACTTGAAAGCATCGTTCATTAGAGCCGTCTCTGCCTGGCAAATGGACACATCCTTTAAAGTCCACACCCCCACAATGAAACACAGGCCCAACGCTCGGGCTGAGATAACCCTGCAATGATTACATCACTGAAGTTATTTTCTACAAACTTCAAAAAGCTCCTCCAGAGCTGCAGAGGACATTGTACAAGTACTTTCACAGAGTTAAACTCATCAGGACGAACTGAGTCTGGACCGAGTGTCTCTTTAAAAACAGGGGGTCACAAAAGTTTTAATTTGGCCCAAAGGAGACATTTGATAAGTCGGATGTTGTTGTGAATGTAAAAGTTAAGACGGCTGCAGTGATGGACAGTCTGAGGAAAGTGATGTTTCCTACATGTAGAGCATGTAAACCTCAACGCTTATTATTTGGACATGTGTAATATATGTTACGGTTTAAAAAGACGTCATGTTGGATCGGCTTGCTCAGTTTATTGCTCCATAGGAAGGAGTGGCAGACTAAATGTAAGTAATCACGACACAAATCTATGTTTTGTCTACTCATGCGTGGGAGGAAATACATTTAGTCGTGTTGGACGTTTATTAGAAAAGCACAGATTACAGCTGCAGACGTTCAGGGTACAATTACAGTTTGTAGTTATCGAGCTTCAAGTAGTGAACAAGAGAGAGATGCTTTAATTCCAAACATTCTTCACTGATGAACAAGCCGTCAACACCCTTTTGTTTAACATTGAGGAGAACTGGAGCTTAAAGGAAGTTCAGGTCAGATGTAACTGCCGACGCGTCTGTTCGCTCCACTGACGGATGTTTATCTGACAAACAGCGTCTTCAGTTTCCTTCTCATGTGCACGTCGATCCACAGCTTCCTCCGAGCGTGTCTCTTCAACTGTGGACACTTTCTACACTCCGAGAATATTAATAGAACCCCAGCACGGATACAGATGTAACGCAGCGCGCCAGCAGTGTATCAAGTTGACGATCAATAAGTTCAAGCTGCACATCGTTCTGAGCCGAGCCGTATCACAGGCAAAAAGGAAATAAGATCCAAAACCATCAACATCCTAAACTGGGCCCTGCAGCGTGGACGTTTATCTCTGGTGGGGGTTCAGAGGTGGCTCAAGAGAGAGAGGACTTTCTGATGGAGGTGTTAACTGAGCTGCACCTTCGATTAGAGGGTGGTTTTTATTTTTGATGCCAGTGTCGTGGCGTAGAGACGTCCACAAACAGTTGACTGTATGAGCATCGTCCCTGCGAGGCCGGAGACCCTGGGTGAATACATGTAGATTTTCTTATATAAGTTTGGTCGTAAATGTGATATTAATACCAGCGTTAATGTATTCCATCAAAGAACAGTCCTTTAACTCAGTTTGGGCAGTTTGCAGTGTCTTTTTAAATTACTCAGCTCAGATCATTAGCGCAGATTTTTCCCCAAATGCATAAATTCAGGGATTTTCTCTCCCTTCTCGTGTTTCTCAGTTTTTCTCTGCAGCAGAATGATGAGTTTTCATGTTCAGCATCATCATCCTTCAATAACAAACACAGCGCTCTCCCACTAATGAAATTCACTTTTATAATATCCACCACAAGGGTAATTTATTCTTCAGCAATGACAAATCACCTCATGTGACTAATACAAAGTAAAAACAGTTGTGTTCCGTATTAATTCCAGCTTCTTTATCTCACCCGCTCTGTAACGGAACCAGATTCCTGTTGTCATTAACAGCACAGTGTTCAATGCAAATTAAACAAGCAGCTACAAGCGAAGAAAAACAAGAATTTAACAAGAAAAGAGCCAGTTTCTTGTTAAATTACCTGTTTCAGCTTCGACCTGCTGGATGTTTGTTAGGTTCAGAATTTAAAATGATGCTTTCAGGGCTTTTAACAGCTCAAAGCACAACCCTGCTCCAAACCTTAAATCATATTTGATGAACATGGACACGAGTGTTGAAATTTAGGTTTTGTTTTGACCTCGGCGGCCAAATGGGATCAAGTCTGGAGCCAGATGTGGCCGGGGGGGGGGCTGCTCCGTGCCCGGGTCACTGCAGAACGTAACATTACCCAGAACCCAACACTGCTGCGATCACAGGGGGATGTGCTGCTCTCCGACTCCAACGCAAAGCCACAGTGTGCGAGCGGCACCGAGAGGAGCTCGGAGGGTGCGAGAGGCGTCACATCAGATAACGTGGGGAACGCTCTGCCAGCAGCTATTTTCATTTTGATGTAATGTGCTGTAAAATTTCAGGCATCTTAAACCCGGAGAGCCCAAACTTTGTCCAGAAAGAGAAATCAGTGGGACGAGTCTTTGCACTGGAGTCAAAGCAGGAAGTGTCTGTTCATGCAGCCATGAAGGATTCGAACCCAGTTTCAAGGCACATTAGGTGTCACATGTCAGAGTAGAGACTCACTTCAGACCCCGGTGACGGCTCATTGGACTCCGGACGACCAGGGGAGCGCTCGCCTAACCTTTGGTATAATAACAACTCACACTTAACAGAATTATTGGATCTTTAGACTCCAGAGGTTATTCGCTCCATTGGGTCCAGATATTATCTGGAGTCGTACAACAGGAATGTGTCCTGAGGCCTTCGGGTGAGGGGAGGAGCCCGGGTAGAGCGGCAGGAGGCAGAGCATGACGCGTAAATTCTACTGTTCCACTCCTCTGTTGTTGGTCTTCTCCATGTATGACTCTTCTTTTTCATCCTGAGATATTTGCATCAACACAGATTTTTCCTGCCAGGATCACAGTAAAAACTCCGGAGAGCGACCCGGACGGTTGCGTTCTCACCTCCAGCCCCTCTGGATAGTTCCAGGAGATTATCTGGAGGTCGGTGAATTTCTGAAAGCAGCTTTATTTAGAAATCAGACGCTGGAAACTGTGACGCACTGTCCGACTCTCTTACTGGTTTGTAATACTGCTCCCTCCTTACCAGGTGCAAAATAAGACGGTTGTATTGATTTAAACTGAAGCGTGTCTGTTCCTTCAGTCATGAGACGGATGACTGAATTGACTTCGGTGCTGTAGAGAGACGGATGCAGGAGCAGCGATGTGAGAGGGGGCCGGGGGGGAGAAATGAACGGGGGGGGGCGGGGGTGGGGGGGAGGCAGGGCTACAGTTTTGAATATGTGAAATTGGCTTGATCAAGCTAAAAGGTTGGTTAACAGAGTCACATAAAAACACAGAATGAATTTGCATGCAGCACAATGAGATGGATCCGGAGAGGTGGACTATTTAAAACAGTCGTTATTTCTAATGAAACAGGTTTTAAACGTGGTGTTTGAAGGCCTCGTATAAAGGCAGTGTTTCCAAAAGGCTTGTAAATTGTTCCCAGCCCAGAGTGCTCGGTGTTTTTTATCTAATTTCACACGTTCAGACTCTGGGGAGACTGAAAATGATCCGTTCAGGAGATGGTGGATATGAACCAGAGGAACTTTACTGAGGTGGACGAGAGAAATGTGTCTTAAAAGCTCTCGTATCCCATCAGGTGTATGGATCCTCTCTTTCACCCTGAGTCTTTTCTGTTTGTCCAGTTTTACATCTTTACATCGCCCGATCTCGTCATTTTAAATCTGCGTTTTTCTCCAGATCCTCTCCGAACATTTACGGGTTCTTTCTTGGGTCATGTCCCCCCCCCCCCCTTGACCATATTGTGAGGAAATCGGTTGAGTAGTTTTTGATAAATCCTGCTGACTGACAGACTGACTAACGATACAGACTGTTACTGGTGTTCTAGTGGATTTATGGGTGTGATCTAAAAACAAGGGCGATGGGACTCAATCAAACGTGTACAATACACCAGGCCTCTGTTCAGATCTGTGTCCGGTGCAGCTGAATTCATTGTCCACAGCTTCGCTCCATTCGACCGGAGTCACAGCAGCTGATTGAAGAGTCTGTCGGGGAGCACAGCTGTAAGCCCGATGCTGAGCACTCTGGAAAAGTTTGTTCTTCGAGATGAGCGAACATAAATTGTTCCTCTGTGATTCCTGGTTCGAGCAGCGTGGACGAATAAGTAGAATTTCTCTTACCTCTGACAAGGCCAAACAATCTTATACATCTGTTATTCTCTTATAAAAGAAAAATAACAAGAATGTATTCTGATAATCTGCAACAAATTGTACAAACTTTTAAAAGTCCAACACAGAAATATGTTAGTTTATTATCTGACATCCAGATCCATCAAAAATTCCTAAAAACTTTACACAAATGTTGAAAACTTCATCTCGATCTGGACAAAGTGCAACATGTTGCTCTGCGGCTCCATCTCTCCACCGAGTGTGATTGGATCCATGAAATTGATTCTGCACTTTCTTTGTGATCCTGCTGAAAACAAACAAACACACAAACAAACAAACCTCCTTCACGAAGGTGATGAACGTGGCTGTTTCCTTGGTGACCTCAAGAGTTGCCATGGCAACTATCAAACCAGACCTGTGCTTATCTTGTGGGGGTTTTTTTGGATCAGCTTTTACCAATCAGGTGCTTGGTTTAAATCTCCTTAAATGAGAGGCAATCATCCTCTACTGCACGAAAAGAGATGCAACCTTCCACTTGAAATTCTCTCGTGTGTGTGTACGTGTGTGTGTGTCTGTGTGTGTCTGTGTGTGTGTGTCTGTGTGTGTGTGTGTGTGTGTGTGTGTGTGTGTGTGTGTGCATGTGTGCAAATGGTTTAGAGGAAATCCTGTTGCAGCCGGGATAAACGTCTGTGGTGGTTTCAGCAGGACGGGAGGCGAAGTGGAGCGTTAAACAAACACACACCCTGACGGAATCACATGCCACAGCTGGTTGATTAGTTTCGGTGAGCGGGGCGGGAATTAAGGGGGAGCAAGGGGGGGGGGGGGGAGTTGAGTTAAGCTCGGCTGTGGCTGCTTGTGTTAGATTTACAGACCCGTGTTAGACCCGTGTGTACGTGCACATGCAAACTCTTGCTCGCCCTCAACATGAGTTCAGGGCCACTTTGTGTCAGACGCTCACTGTAATCCTCGTGTGGGCTCAACCACAGCTTCAGTCCGTCTCCACCGAGGAGGAGGTTTACAGCCCCGCTCGTTTGTTTGTCGGTTTGATTATGAACAAAATTACACAGAAACTACAGGACGGATTATCATGAAACTCAGTGGACGGCTGCTGTGTGAGTCAGGGAAGAGATGATTACGTTTTTAATGCAGATCCCGGTTTATCATCTCTCTTTGTTGTGAGAGGACTGAAGTCTATGAATGTGTGAAATGTAAAGAGGCTGTTGGGCCTCGGAGATGAGCTCCACTGAGGGGCCATTATCCTTTAGCATCTTTATACCTAAACAGATATTTTTTTTCTTGATACAATACTTCTATTGAAACAAAACTGTGATGGAAATTTGTCACAAAGAAAAATGCAGATTATGTCTTTAACAGAGGGGCCTCGCTGCTTCGCTGCTTCCTGTTCTGTTGATTGTAGATCTGTCTTGCGACCCCTAGGGGGGGGGGGGGGGGGGGTCCTGACCTTCATGTTGCAAACCACTGGTATGCACGTGGACCAGCAGATTTATGGGGTGTTTGGAAAGTGCAACGCTCATTTTATCCATTTACAGCACAGATGTCGAGAGTAAAGCTTCTTTCTCTTTTTGATAGGAACCACAATCCGGGTCGAGACTGTCGACCACAAACATGAATTCCATCTTCGTTCCGCTCTTCACCGTTAGAGAAACACTGACCACAGATTCAGGCACCTTCAGAATAAAAGAGGGAATCTGTTGAAATCTTAATTCAGTCTTGCTTTGACAGAAACCACAAGCCGCCAGCAGCAAGCAGCACGCCAGCCAAGTGCAGGATGTGAAGCTGTCCGGGCCAGTTTTCACTTTCTGTCTTATTGGAGCCACATTCTGCATCATTATGCAACGCGGTTTGCAGAAGATTTCACCCCCGAACACAACTCCTATGTTTCATAAAACTGTAATGATCAAGTGTAGTGATTCACTTTAGCCTCCTTCCCTCAACCTGCCTCCTGCACTTTAATTATTGACTCTCCACACTTCCCAGAATTACTTTTGAGAGCATGCCAGAGCTGTGTGCAGCAGATCGCTTAATAACAGAGTATCTTCAAGAGTGAATCAAATGGGGAAAGGGTTCAAATTGTGAGAGATTTGTTTTCATCACTTTAAATGCATCGCAGTCTCTTCCCACGTTACCTTCTGGTCTATTGAGGCAGCTGTCAGTGGAGAAATTGGTGTCTTTCCTTCCCCTGTGATGGATTCCTCTCTCCGTGCGCTTGTTGATTGCTGGTGCTAAGAGCCGGCTACAGAAAGAGAGTGCTCGCTCTTGGCTCTGGAGCGTCTGACACCGAGACCCGATGTTTACTGCCGGTGTTCAAGGCGAGCAGAAAAATCCTGCTATTAGATTTTATCATCTGTGTTTGAGCCATTTGTCCATGTAAAAAAAATTGATCCATAACGGCAATAACACATCTTCAGATTCTTGTGTTGGTTGTTGTTCAGTGAACTCCCGTGAAGCCGTGAAGCATTTTGCACGACGGGGGCAGATGTCACAAGTTGAACCAAGTGTATCGTACGTCCTTAAACCGCTAAATACGCCCCGAGCGTTTTAAAACTCCTCAGTGAGTAGAAAGGATTGGTTTGATATGATCATCTCTGTGGCTGCATGACCTTGTATAGCTCAATTTGAAAGTTTTCCAATTTGTGCGAATTCTTGTGTGTCTCTCAGTGTGTGTGTGTGTGCGTGCGTGTGTTTGTGTCGGCTGCTGAGAGTGTATTGAGATAATACCGTTCGACACTTGGAGCCGATGTCATGCACCGCCCCCACAAGCCACCATGTTCCAATTATTACCAATGTCTCACACAGTTATTGTAGTTGTTTGACTCCACCATCACTTTACTGCACATAACCCCACTCCCACACACACGCACACATACACATACACACAAACACATTGAGAGACACAATAATTTGCACAAATCACTTAATCAATAGTAAAGAAAAATACCAACAGTCTCCCTCTGAAACCACATTTAAATTCACTAGATCCTCATTTTTATTTATATCTGTAACACATTTATAAATATCAGTCCCCTAATATGTCTAATATCCATTAATTATTGTCTGAGAAAACAATTGAAATGTTGAAATCTCGCAAAGCGAAGAGAGAGAGGAAGATGATGTTGAAGAAGGAGAAGTTGGGAGGTGGCAGATGATGGAGGAATCAGAAATAATGGAATGACATGAAAGCATGAAGAGGGGATGAGACAGTGTGAGAGAGCGAAGATGAAGGAAGTGAAGGAAATGATGAGATTAGAAGAGAGAGAATCACCGGCATAAGAGAAAGATGAGAACTAAGAGAGGATGAGGAAATGTGATAAAGTATTAAACAATGAGAAAATACGAGGGGAACGATATATGTAGAGGAGAAAATAGGATGTGGAGGTGAAGAGAATAAGGATGAGAGGATGGGGAAATAAAAGATAAGTAGAGTTTGTACCAGGCTGTGAAATTGGGAGGATGAGAAGATGCATAACAAGATTGAAAGTGGTATTAAGAAGGAGAGACAGAGGGAATGTATAAGAGGAGGAGAACATTGGGAGGAGAAACCAACCTGGTTACTGATTTTAATGTTTCTCTATTAGCCTTTATTTAAAAATCCCTTTTACAAGTGAGACCCGAGCAAGAATAGCAGCTTTTAAAAAGTAAAAGTAATCAACAGACCAACACAGAGATCAATGCCATTAAAACAACATGGACTCAAGAGATTTTCATCGAGGTTTAAACTCGTTTTGAGGCTGTAAATTATCCCATTCATTAAAAGGTTTATTTACCAATTCCAGTTATCAAAAATATGACTTTATGTGAGTTTACATGACAAGGAGGGAGAAGATAATTCTGCAAAGCTCAGAAGATGAAATGATGAGAGGACGAGACGGTATCAATGTGTGCAGGATGCGTCCAGTAGAGGACAAGGACAAACGAAACAAAGGGGGGAAGAGGTGTGGACAAAATGACAAAACATGGGAAATGAAAGGAAGTCAGCAGGGATAGAAAAGTGTAAAAAAAACAATGGACGGGATGAGAGAAGGTCAAATGAGGATCGGAGGAAAAAAACATGAACAAATGAAAACAGTGGAGAGAAGTGAAGTCAGACGGGAGGGGGGTGATGAAAGATGAATCAGAGAGACGGAGTTAAAGAAGGAGGAGTGAGGATAAGAATCCAGAAGCAGGGCTGATGTGTTGTGTATACAGTGAGAAGACCAGGAGCCGGTGTCCTCACCAGCCTCGGGATGTGTGTGTTGTATCCAACACCTTGCAGCTGTGAACTATTGATTCTCCTGCTTAAGTGCGGCAGCAGGTCCTCGTGCACCGTGTTTGACTGGAGTTGGTTTGCTCAGACACACACTTATCTCTCAGCTGCCGCTCGGGCGAACGCAAACATGCCCCGTCCTTCTCCGGCGCTCCGCGGCGCACCGCCAGCCGAGTGCGGGAATTGATGTTTTACATAATTATACGTTTCATTTGGGTGGGAGGAGGGTAAAAACAATAAAACGGGAGATATAGTTCTGAAATTGAAATTGACGCGGCGTGCTCCCTGTACAGTAAATGTGAAGTCAAGTTTGCCTGGAGGGTGAAAATGTGCATATGTTTCAGGCTTTCTCACATACGTGGGCACACACACACACACACACACACACACACACACACACACACACACACACACACACACACACACACACACACACAGGTCTCAGGAGAAGGGATGGTAATGTGTGTGTTCGTCATTTGTGTGTGTGTGTGTGTGTGTGTGGACTGAGAAGAGATGCTGCCAGATGTGGCTGCAAATGAACAGCTGTTACTCTTAGCTCTACAGCTGCCTATCTTGTTGCCACGACACCCTTGCGGTTGCCGTGGTGACCGTAACGCCACGCAACATGCGTTGCGCGCTCAGGAAATCCTGTCGCGTGGAGTTCGGGTTCGAGTCCGGCGTCCTCGCGTCGGCCCTCGTTCCTCAGGGAGACACTTTGATTGGCAGGTGCTGAAATTACAGATGCTGGTCGTGTTGTGTTGCTGTTGTGTGTGTGTGTGTGTGTGTGTGTGTGTGTGGGAGTGTGCAAACTTGCTGGCAATGTAATTAAGTGGATGTTCAGACAGTGGAAGTGTGAAATTGGAAGCATTATAGATGGATGGAGGAAGAGGCAGTGGCATCATGATGGGGAGGGAAGTGAAATAATGACGGGGAGGCAAACAGACGGACTGACTGACTGATGACCTGGTGTAGATGGACTGACGGATGACCTGGTGTAGACGGACTGACGGATGACCTGGTGTAGACGGACTGACTGACGGATGACCTGGTGTAGACGGACTGACTGACGGATGACCTGGTGTAGACGGACTGACTGACGGATGACCTGGTGTAGACGGACTGACTGACGGATGACCTGGTGTAGACGGACTGACTGACGGATGACCTGGTGTAGACTGACTGACGGATGACCTGGTGTAGACGGACTGACTGACGGACGACCTGGTGTAGACGGACTGACTGACGGATGACCTGGTGTAGACGGACTGACTGACGGATGACCTGGTGTAGACTGACTGACTGACGGACGACCTGGTGTAGACGGACTGACTGACGGACGACCTGGTGTAGACGGACTGACGGATGACCTGGTGTAGACGGACTGACGGATGACCTGGTGTAGACGGACTGACTGACGGACGACCTGGTGTAGACGGACTGACTGACGGATGACCTGGTGTAGACGGACTGACTGACGGATGACCTGGTGTAGACGGACTGACTGACGGACGACCTGGTGTAGACGGACTGACTGACGGATGACCTGGTGTAGACGGACTGACTGACGGACGACCTGGTGTAGACGGACTGACTGACGGACGACCTGGTGTAGACGGACTGACTGACTGATGACCTGGTGTAGACGGACTGACTGACGGATGACCTGGTGTAGACGGACTGACTGACGGATGACCTGGTGTAGACGGACTGACTGACGGATGACCTGGTGTAGACGGACTGACTGACGGATGACCTGGTGTAGACTGACTGACTGACGGACGACCTGGTGTAGACGGACTGACTGACGGACGACCTGGTGTAGACGGACTGACTGACGGACGACCTGGTGTAGACGGACTGACTGACGGATGACCTGGTGTAGACTGACTGACTGACGGACGACCTGGTGTAGACGGACTGACTGACGGACGACCTGGTGTAGACGGACTGACTGACGGACGACCTGGTGTAGACGGACTGACTGACGGACGACCTGGTGTAGACTGACTGACTGACTGATGACCTGGTGTAGACGGACTGACTGACGGATGACCTGGTGTAGACTGACTGACTGACGGATGACCTGGTGTAGACGGACTGACGGCCACACAAGAAGATCCAGTGTGTGTGTGTGTGTGTGTGTGTGTGTGTGTGTGTGTGTGTGTGTGTGTGTGTGTGTGTGTGTGTGTGTGTGTGTGTGTGTGTGTGTGTGTGTGTGTGTGTGTGTGTGTGTGTGTGTGTGTGTGTGTGTGTCCCACAATGCATTACAAACTAACAAGTGCTCACGCGATAATGATGGCTGGGAAATGGCAACGCAGGCTCTCACTGCTGTGCTCACAAGTTCACACACTTCTGAGAGGCACCTGGGAGCAGAAAGAACACACACACACACACACACACACACACACACACACACACACACGGGCAGATTGGATGCATATTGCTGTGATTGGAGGCTGACGCATTCCTCCACAAGGTGTGTGTGTGTGATAGGCCAGGATTAGGCAGATACAGGGGGAGGTGCTGGGGAGAGAACAGAGAAACACACAACACAGAACGTTACAACTCTCCAATCCTGCAAACGCACAAACAGCATTCAGAGGAGACGGCAAATCACACAACGTACCGAAACCGAAGAGATGTTCTCAACATTGACCAATTTGTGAATTCGTTCAATTAGGATAATCGGGCAGATTTTTAGACCTGAGTCGTCCCTTCCAGCTCTCGCAGGACTTTCCTGATTAGAGGCCAGTGGGAGCAGATTATCTGCTGGAGAATAATCCTCCTGATGCCGGACAAACACATAAAGACGATAAAAACACAACCTCCTCTGCAGAGGTAATAATAATCGGCCTTCCTCCATCATTTCCTGCAGCTCTTCATCAAACTGCTCGTTGTGTGGACCTGACTCTTCCTGCGATACTTCAAACTGATCCTCAGTAACGAGAATGATCGTTGTCTTGTTCTGCCGATGCTTCGTTATCTCACGTTTCACCAGTTAAATGCTTTTCATGTGAATCTGCAGCAGGAGCAGTTTGCAGCAGCTTAATTATCCGTATCAAACACGGACACGTCAGTGTAGTGTTCAGTGTAGCTCCAGCTCACGTGGAAGCTCCAGAGCAAACACACAACTCTGCGTTAGATCTCGACTGTGTGGGGCTCTAAGCCACAACACACAACCAGGAGGGATTAAAACCTGATTTCCCAGGACAACTCCTAAAGGTAGAGTATTAAATGAAATTGGATTCCAATCCTTTCCTCTCTGTATCAGCCGATGTTAAAATACAGCTCACAGCTTCGGAAAAGATGCAAGTGAGATGCACCTGCAGCAGCCGGGATGGAAATGGTTTCCCATCATGCAGCGCTCGTTAGAAACTGTTTACAGGGGTTCACATACGGATCAGACCGCGGTCGACATGCATTCAACAGCAATACAAAAAAATTAATTAGCCAGTATGTTTCTACTGTAAACACACAGCAATCATGTGCCATTGTGTGTTTCACGAGTTTAAATGTAGTAACTATCTCCACTGAGGAGGTGACGTTCTCGACCTGATCGTTTCTAATAACACAAAAAACTACCGAACGTATTTAAAAGACAACTTGTTGGAAGGATCGGACATTTCCCCTGATTTCCCAGGAACTGATTCATGGATCTGTATGAATAAAACCAGGCCCATTAAGAGGACTGATATCAGTGGGTGTGTGTAATTTGGTGCAGCCTGATTTGAATTTAAGGGGCAGTTGGTTCTTAGTGGAGACATGAGCTCTACTGACTGACATGCTAGATATTTTAGTGAACTCCTCCACAGAATATTTACTGCCCACATTGTTATTCACTCTGTTAAACACATCTATCTGCTCGTGGACCTTGTGCTGAGAGTCTCTCTATTCACAGTATCCTGCATGATCATCGAGAGCAGAGCATGTAATGGTAGATAAGACCAAACGCTTCAAATAAAGGCTGCAACCAGAACAAACAGCCCATTAAGGCAGGTTCAGAACACACAGTGAAACCAGATCAAATGTACTGTCTCTGTAGCAGTAGAGTGTGACTTGTTTGTCTGAGCAGCTGATTTTCACCATTCTGCCACGTTTAGTTTGTGTCGTGATGATTCTTCGAGTTAAAATCTGGACGGTTTCGGTTTGATTTATTATTACTGGGAAAAAAAACAACCTCTTCCACGTCCTGTATGTTTTACAGCATCTTTCTAATACACGCTTATTTTCCTTGTGTTGAAATTGAGTCGCAGAATTCATCGGGTTTTGGTCAAACACCCCCGAAGAATCAACAGAGCCTCACGTTTGACAGAACGAATAAAACAACAAGCCTCTTATTTCATATCGCTCCGCGGCCCGGGAGCCTCGTGCGACGCCGCTGACTGTGACCGACTGATGACGAATCCAACTGAGATGTAAATTCAAAGGGAGTGTCGCGCTGTCTTGTTTATTGCGTTGTTTATTTGCCACCCAACGTTACGTCCCTGCGATGCGGCTGGAATTCACAGAAAAAAAGCAGCAGGAAGTGATCGAGGCACAAAACATCTCTGCAATAAAAAGATACGGTCAAATTAGATTTATGGGATTGTTCTGGTCTGCACCGACAAATGTGTGTTTTTATCTTGGACGCATGCATGTGTGCGTGTGTGAGATACAGGATATACAGCCCTAGTTGTCTAGTTTTCAGCGAGAGTCCTTGGCTTTTATGAAGTGACCAATCGTACTTCAGCGTTTCAGCAGCAGAGGTTACTGCGTCGCGATGATTGTCCAATCAACTGGCGGTTACTTTTATGGAGGCAAAGGTTGCAGAGGACAGGGATAAGCTATTCTTCATCGCATGTGTGTAATAACGAGTGAGTGCCTGTCGGACGGACGGGAAGACATGGAGACAGTGTCAGAGAGTGTGTGTGTGTGTGTGTGTGTGTGTGTGTGTGTGTGTGTGTGTGTGTGTGTGTGTGTGTGTGTGTGTGTGTGTGTGTGTGTGTGTGTGTGTGTGTGTGTGTGTGTGTGTGTGTGTGTGTGTGTGTGTGTGTGTGTCGTAGCCCAAGGACCTTCTGTTCTGTAATTAGTTTTTCCTGTGGTATGTTTTCCATCCCGTCCTCCCTCCCTCCTTCCTTCCCTCCGTCCACCAATCCGTCCATGCAACAGATTGCAACGGTGATTCTGGAAATCCGTAGGATCAGGCCGGACACACACACACACACGCACATGCACGCGCACACACACACAAGTGCACACACACCGCCATATGAATGTAATCAAGTCTGCTGTAGCACATGCCAGGGGTGCGGTGACGCAGGGACAAGAGAAAGGAGAAGATTTAGTTGTCTATATAATCTGTGTGTGTACGTGTACATGTGTGTACTCTGTGTTTGTGTGTGTGTTTGTGTGTGATCCCTCAATTGGGCGCAATAGCGGCAAGCTATCTAATTTCCAGGACTTAAAGTCACAAAGCCAGCTTGATTTCACCAGCCGGCAAATCTGTGAACGTGTGTTTGAGTGTGTGTATGTGTGTGTGTGTGTGTGTGTGTCTCTGCGTGCGTGCGTGCGTGTGTGTGTGTGTGTGTGTGTGTGTGTGTGTGTGTGTGTAAATTGCTGACACACGGTGGAGATTAGCCTGCAGGCTGAGGTTGGCTGTGATTCCACTCTGATTTCACTCTGTCCTGCTGTATGTGTGCACACGTTCTGGTCTGTGGGTGTGGACATGCTTGTTCGCATATTGTGTGTGTGTGTCTGTGTGTGTGTGTGTGTGTGTGTGTGTGTGTGTGTGTGTGTGTGTGTGTGTCCTGAGTTGGTTGCACATTACACATCACTGCCTCACAACGCGCTGTGGACGCTCGGCTGTAAACTCTCCGTCAGATGTTTGTTTTTTGCGTCTGAAGCTTTTTATCGTAGCAGACTGAGACTCTCGTGGTGACAAGTGTCATTAAGCAGCAGTTCACTCTGCTCATATCTTTGCATTGTGGTTATTTCTTTTTGTCTCCGTCTCATCTATCACCATGTTTTCCTGCTCCGCTCTGCTTTCTAAAGCACTTTGTGATGAAGCTATTTCGTTAAACGCTCTTTATGAATAACACATTTTGCGTTTACGTCACTGAACTGGTCTGAATCCCCCCCCCACCTCTCCTGAATGATCCTCTCTCCTGCACCTCCTGTTAAAATTCAGAATTTGCGTCTCCTGATTTCTCGAGGGGATTGATCGCATTAAATTTGATTATTTTCAATCGTTGTTGTTAAGGAAACAATGAACAGGATGTGCTGCGCTGAGTTTCAAGCGGCACTGCGGAGGCAACAGTTACAGATTAAATAAATTCACGGCACCAGTGCAATTATCTGATATGGGAGATTAGAAAGAGAAATTTATTTCAGGCAGTTGATAAAAGATGAAGAATCAAGAGTAGCTGAGGCTGAAATTATCTTAATGCAAGTCAAATCGAGCACTTGTTGGTAAACCAGTGCGCTGATTGTCATCGCTGAGATTTCTCGCCTAGATTTTCCTCCCGACTGAAATTCGGTTCCAGCTTCAAGGATGCCCTCTGCATTTCAATGTGAAGTGTTATTATTTCCCCCTGAACTCTCTGAGTGTTCAGCTGCTTAACACAGAGAAGACGCCTGTGGTCAGGACACTGGAGGTCCGCTGAGGAGGACGCCCCACGTGTCCGAGTGTCGGAGAGATGGAGGATGAGGAGGAGTTTGACCCTCACCTCTTTGTCCTCCCCACTCTCATCCCTCGCACGTTCTTATCCTTGAACGCCGAAGGGGACTGCAGATGATGAGGGGTAACGTGAAGTCCTCCGCTCGTCACTCAATCATTTCGGCAGTCTGTGAATATTTTGCATCCAAAACAGCCGCATTCACTCGCTTCTCTCCTTTTTAATCTGTCGCCTTGCTGCATAATTTCGATATCACCTTCCCTCCACATCCTGAATCGCTCTGCTGTGACCACACCCTTCACTATCTTCCATCTCCATCTTTCTCTCATTCAGCCCTGATACATTATTCTCTCAGACAAGCTCCTTAGTTAAAGGTCCTGCGCTGCAATCGCACCGCGGCGCCCGTCTGCTGAAACACCGTCGCCCCGCCGGCTGCGTCGCTCTGATTTATTTGGTTGAGGACATTTTCTTCAGGCTGAAGGTGATTGAGGAAGCCCTCAGGACCCCAGACAATTAATTACTGATGATGCAGAAACACGAGAATTAGTGCTGATGTTCATTTGAGGCTGTATTTGATTTGTTTTACATGAAATATTGAGATTTGAAAGGATGTTTGTGTAGGAAAGAGGAAAAAAGCACGAGGGTGAAAAAGGAGATATTGTCACTGATTTCTCAGAGAATAATTCATGGATCTTGATGAAAACAATGGGGCATATTTAAGGAGCTGATATCTACGAGTGTTGGTGCAGCTTGATGGTATTTAAAGGACTGTCGGGCCTTGTCGGAGGTAGGCGCCGCTCTGAGTGCACTTCGACTGTGAGTAATGTTGTCGAGAGCTTTGTTTTCAGCTTTAAAGTCGACATTCTCCATCCCTCTTGGATTTAATTGGATACACATATGTAGACGGGCCGAGCGGCTGCACTGGCAGAGATGGATGAGGACGACACGGCGAAAGGTCATCGGATCTTTAATCAGATCAGAGACAAACTGAGGGTTTTGAAATTAAGGGATATGAATTTTGCATTTATGACTTAAACTGCAATTTGTATTTTGCCGTTGCATGCTAACTTAACTAGCTAGAGTTAGGACTACTGAGTGAAGATGATTTCATGAGACGAGTCAAGTGTGCTCCTGCTCGACTGGAGGGGGGGGAAATAAATTCACAGCTTCTGTCGTTGTTGTTTGGTTTGTGACTTGAAGGTTTTGGACCCGGATATCGATATTAACATCACACTTAACAAGCGGATTTGATGCAGATCCAAATAAAAATCCTGATGTAGTGAATTAAAATGTGGTTTCACAAGGAGTCTGTGTGACCTTGGAGGAGGTTGAAGCTCTTTAAGTGTCGTTCAAGTCTTTAATATGTTGTCAACAACTTTCTCCATCCTTCTTGAATCTTAATGGATACACACATTGGCAGAGATGGATGAGGACGACACAACGAAGTTTATAACCCAGAGTTTTTCTGGGTTATAAACATAGTGAAGTACATTGTTTCCTCGGTGACGGGGCAACATAGTCAAGGAGATGAAGAGCTCACAGCAGCAGACGAGTGAAACCAAACAATGTCACGGAGGCTCAGTGAACTACTTCAATTATCGTTTAAGCATAAAGAACTAAGACTCCAGCTACATACAAAATATTTATTTCACCATATTAAGAAGCAGGTGAATAATGTAGGTGATTCAGCTGAACCTGACTCTGCATTGTTGTGACCTTGTTTTTCACTTTTAAACTCAACAGCCTTCAGCAACGTGCCTCTGTACAAATGGGCAGAGCAGGTTTTTAAGGTCAGATGTTATTTAAAGAGTTCTCAGCAGCAGCAGCAGCTCTGCCTCCTTTCTGCCATGTTTGCGTATCCGTCTCCTCCTCATCATTGTCCCGTATGAGGAAGCAGAGCGCAGCGTGCCCTTGGTGGTCAGGTGAAGTGTGACATCACTGATATTGGACGTCTCTGGCATATTAAAACCTGTGCTGTGCATGTATGTATGCAAATCCAAGGTCTGCTCTCTGCATGTAGTCTGCAGCTCCTCATGCTACGAGTGTCTACGTGTGTGTGTGTGTTTGAAACGTGTGCATGCCATGGTTTTCTGTCTGGGCACAAACTCGGGCCTCGGCCACAGCTGACCTTTCATGACATTTGAGCAAACTCAGGACACACACAGCGACACATGGCTGACATATAATCTGCATAAAACACGCTCACACCCACCGACTCATCCATATGCAGGTCGACGTGGTCGGGCCCCGGACAGACTTTCAAATGAAACTTCCTGTGTGACCTGCAGGTCGGCGAACCTCTGGCATCTTTATACCTTTTTACCAGAATGAGTCGGTGCATTTCCTTTCCCTCCTCATGAGACCTGTGTTGTGTTGTATATTATATATACTGTGTGTGTGTGAGTGTGTGAGTAAGCTCAGGGTTAACTGGACTAAATCGGTTGGAGGAGTTGTGTGCTATCGTCTCTGCTGGCTAACCTTGACACCCCGTTGTGTGTTGCGTGCGTGTGTGTGGATCCATGTGTGCATGTGAGTGAGAGAGCACGAGTGTGTGTCTGCCTGAAGTGATTCACCTGCTGTCTGAGTCATCCTCCCACATGCTTGCATACACACACACACACACACACACACACACACACACACACACACACACACACACACACACACAGAACCCCCCCATGCGCACACTCACTTTGCACCAACAGGTACTCGCTCACACACACAGCAGGCTTCCACCTACACAACACAAAAGTGTTGTGCGCCGTCTGTTCGTCACTTTGGCCCCGTGTGTGTTTTCAGAGACAGAAGCTGACGTTATGTAATCTGCTCGGCTTCATGTGCTTTTTCCACTTTTACATAAAATCAGCTGCAGTGAAGGAAGAAACATCTGCTGCGTTTGATGTCGAGTCGAAGGTCAAGCTCTTTAGAAAATGTAATTTCCCAGTTGTTCTGCTCTTCTTCCGTCTACCACACCGTCCGTTTCTGCATCTCTCATCCTATGAAGCATTAATTAATGGATTCATTGAAAAGGGCCTCACATGTTTTATTTACAACTAACCTCAAACATGTGTTTAGTCACATTAATGGGTAATATTGAGTGTAAACTTTCTTTTCAGTAAACAAGAGTTTCTCTCTGAATTATTTCAACTCGTAAATCAGCAGAAACCAACATGCAGCTCTCATTTCCATAGAGTTTAAACTTTAACTAATTCTGCGCCTGTTGTTGATACGGAGTTCTTCTCATAATAAACACACACTTGGAAGGAAGAGAGAGAGAGAGAGAGAGAGAGAGAGAGAGAGAGAGAGAGAGAGAGAGAGAGAGAGGACGGCAGAGCGAGCTGGTCGCCTGTTTCCTCCCAAATTACATTCTGGTGTCAGGCTTGGCTGCTTGTGGGAAAACATCTCAACCCAGAAAAACATTACAGTGGTAAATCCAGAAAGTTGGACTCATCAGCGTTCCATGTGTTTGTGCCTCTTGTGTGTTTTGTTCCTTTTCACAGCATCAGAATGCACGGATTAGGAAACATGAGCACAGTGTGTGCAGCGTGCGAGCGCCAAGTCACAGAATGAAACAAATAAATCACACTGAAAAAAAAAATACTCAGACGATAGAAAAGAAAGAAAATAAACTGCTCTGATTGTTGTTTTTCATAATCTGCTGGACTTTGGACGCCGTCGGACTCACGAGCTGCTGCTTGTTGATAGGAAATCCAACCAGGAAACAAATAGATGATGTGACTGTGGGAGATCATTCAAGCACTTGAATGAACCGTGGAACGATGACTGTCAAACACAGACGTGGCTTTTCCATTGAATATCGTTCAGAGGCAGGATTGTTAAATTCTTTCTAAAACTCTTGTTGTCTTATTTGTTTGACATGATTCAGACCTAATGAAAGTTGCCGAGCAAGTCAGGGACAACTTGTCTTTTGGCAGTTGTCAGGTCACCGCGAGTTCATGTGTTCTGAGGGCGAAGCTCGGGCGAGTTTGACAATCCGCTGCTCGTTCATCGTGCAGATGATATTCAAAAGTATCTGAGCTTCCATCATTTCAAACGCTGTCTCATCCATGCTCGCAGGCATCGTGAGCGCTCACCCCCCCCCCCCCCCCCCCCCCGCCTCCCTCCTGCCATCCCTCCATCCATCTGTCACCTCCCGTATCATAATTATACAGAAAGGAGATAAAAGATTACAGTGACATAGAGAGAGCACATTGAATAACGCCTCTTTAGAGCAGGTCGTGTCGTTTCTCTTCAGCTGACGACGTTCCAGGCGGCGGCAGATCAGGTAATTGAAGCCGGGCCCTTTAAACCCTCCCTGCAGTGTCTCAAATGCAGATCCGGCTCCATGATAGTGTCTCTGCTGCCATGCGAGCTAATTACACTGTGAATCCCCAAGGACCAGTAGCAGGCTATACTCACAATGACCCAGCGCCGCACCACACCTTGTCAAACAGTGTTTAAAGCAGAGATTGGGCGGGGGGGGGAGGAGGAAAGAGGTGCTCAGGAAAATGAAATCGGCCTCTCCACTGTGCCGTTGGTGTCTTCTGCTTTATCTAACTCTTGTATTCCCCTCCTGTCTTTCTGTCTGTCCTCGCTCCCTTTTATCTTTGTTTCTGTCAATTACTGTCTCTGGATTCGACATTAACTTGCATCCGGGATGGATGAATTATAATCAGGCGACAGAAGAGGAGCACGAATCTCGGTGGGAATGTTTGCAGAGTGCACTGAACTTCTGTCATCTGAAGGTGGTGCGAGACGTGTTTGATCACAGGCGAAACATTTGCGGCTACGTGAGCGGAAAGACGACGTTCCCTGATCAAACCGCGGCGCACGCACGTCAACCAGGTGTTGACCGAGGAACACACGGATCAAAACAGGCTGTCGGGACAGGAAGAGGAGCGGCTCACAGCTGTTTTAAATATACAAAAACGTGTTTTGTGCAAAGGGGAAAGAGAAAAGATGAGTCATGTCAGATGTAGACAAAGATATTCTATTCTCTATATGTTTTTTGGTGGAATTTGGTTCAGGATCGACCATTTGGCTTAGATGAAAGAATCAGGATTACACAAAAACCTTTAAATAATAAGTTGGTATTGGTAATTAACCTAATGTGATTAATGATAGTACTTTGACCTTTTGTTGGTTCGTGCCGATCCAAACATCTGGTCTGTGTCCAGGTGTGTTAGATGATCTCACAGATCTCAAAGCGCTCGTCTGGATGGACAGATCCTTCTGGTCCTGACAACCAATACACGTCAGTGTGGATGTAGCTTCAGTGGACGGACATCACTTCAAAGCTGTTCCCAGTTAAAGGGCGTCACGCTGGGTGACTGACAGGTGATCTCAGGGGCGCGGAGTGCTCAGCCAGAGGCCTGCACCTGCCACAAGAGAGCTCAGATTAATCACATCTGTAAAAGATCCCACTTGAACTGTCAGCTGGAAAATACATCAGCTTTGATTTACAAAACTCAAGATCGAATAGCATCAGTGCCATTTGGCCGAGGGGTGGAGCCTGGGTCGAGAGGAGGAGGCAGCACATATACAGACATCACATGTTTTTAATCTCGTTTCAAGATGACGTCTTGGTCTGAGTCGTCTGAGTATCACACCTCTCTTTCATACAGTTCGTAATTTCAGTTTTGTGTCCATCACATGTTCCTGGAAATTTACCAGACATTCCCCTGCTTAATTCTCACATGGTCTCACTCACGTTTTCCGGACGTTTTACCGAGGGGCTGGCAGGAAGAGTTCTGGAAAACTGGACTCCGCTGCTTGTCTTCAAGCAGTTTGAGTGAGTTTAGAAACAGCCTGTAGACGTATAAACTTACTTTCTTCATCATTCTCCTTCATCCCGTGTTTGTCAATGCGACACAACGTGTCTCCTCCGCCTCGTCGTCCTTCATCTACATGCCAATGCCCCAAAGGTGTTTATTGGTCCAGAACATTCTCTTCTTCTTCTTCTTCTTCTTCTTACGTCAAGCATCACGCCCCACACTCAGTGTTTCTCTCTCTTCGTCTCCCCCCTCTCTCTACCTTCACCTCCCCCATCCCTCGTGCTGTATTTCTCCTTGTCCTGTTTTTTCACTGGTACTTTTGTGCGTTATTACCCGTCTCTTTCACAGGTAATACGATTAACCTCTAGATTCAGGAAAGGGAAAATAGCCTCTGCTAAGACCAAGACATTAATCCTCTGCATGAGATTTCTCTCTCTCTCTCTCTCGCTCTCTCTCGCTGCGTGTTGGAATTTCTCTCTCGTCTGGCTAAATGAGCAAGGCAGTAATAAAACACACCCATAATATGTACATACATAATTTCTACGCAACAACACAACAATACTCACACACACACACACACACACACACACACACACAGTCACACAGTAAATTCAGACTATACACGGTACATAAACAAGCCATTCACAAAAGTAATGTCCTGCCGGAGGGGACTGTGGGAAAATGAGTTTCAGGATGGATTACCATTGTGTTGTGTCGTCTGGGCCTCTGCCCTGGTCCTCGCTGGTCGTGTCCTCTGAAGTGCTGCAGTCCGCGGTCCGCAGTACACACACGGCGCTCTAAACCTCCCACGGTGGATGTAAAAACATAGGATTAGTGGAAACACTGGCTTTCATGCCCATCCCAAACGTTTCTAAACCCATGCTGGGATTTGGCGATCCGACTTACTGCGGCCGTCCTGTAATTACGGGCTGTGTTGTTTCGCGGCTCGGCAGGGAAACGTGGGGTTTGCAGTTTAGTTGGTGGTAGACGCCGAGGACGGGGGGGGGCTGTTGGATGGGTTCATTCTGAGTGGATTATCGAGTGGACAACAGCTACTTGAGCTGGATGATCACATGACAGTTACCAACTGTGACTCATATCACATTAGCAACTTGAATTAGGTCAATTGTGAAAATATTGGTGTCCATGTTAACGTTGATGAGAGAGAGGTCAGGAGACAGAGGTCAGGAGACAGAGGTCAGGAGACAGAGGTCAGGAGACAGAGGTCAGGAGACAGAGGTCAGGCTGGTTGGCGGCAGCAGAGAGGCCGGGGTAACTCAGATAACCTCTCCCTACAACACTGTGGTGAGCAGTTTGTTCAGATGGTGCAGATGATCAGATGATGATTTTTATCCATAACCATCGCAACACTTTGGAAATTATGAGGGAAAAATGCAACTTTCATCCATTTATCAACACGAGACACAGAACACTGCGAGTGTTTCTCACAGCAACAATGTTATCTGAGTGTTTTTGTGCGAGTGGATGTTTGTCTGTTGGTCTTTGTGTGTGTGTGTTGTTGTGTTCACCAACAATGGGGGGGGGGGCTTGCTTTGTGACAGCCTTCTCATCTGCCTCCATGTTCCCCTCTCATTTCACACTTGTTGCAGGGACGTGTGAAAGCTGTCGTTTGTCAGACAGCCCAACGTCTTGAAAGCATCGGTGGAGAAGTCTGTTATTTTACCTCGTTGATTGTATAATTTTAGTATTTTGCCTCCGGGGGACGAGTCGTCGAGTATCTTCAAAGTTTTAGAAGACAACATCAGTTAATCCTTTTGATTTCTTTGTCCAAAAAAAAAAGTCGATCTGCAGCCAGCGGAGCTCGAGAACATCTTCTGTTCTGAGCATCAAGAGCCAGAATGTTAAAGCTTCTACGTCATCGTGAAAGCAGCTGATGTTAAACTCGTCTGAACGTCCTCGCAGCAGCCATGAGAGATAAAACTGACACAAATCATCTTGGATATAAACTCAACAGCTCATTAGGTGAATAGTGTTTTTCAGGTTATTTAAGATTTTGTACACATGCCCCTTTAGGCAGAAACATGGCTGTTACACTCATAGAAATCACTTCCTTAAATATGCCAGATTTTCTCAAATCAAGAGCCATGAATTATTCATTAAGAAACCGGTGAAAATGTCAAAAAATAAATAAAATAAATCCTCATCTCGAAATGTTAACGAAGGTGATGGAATATTCCTGAGAATCTTTCTCAGAGATGGTTTCTGCTCCGTCACCCGATCGTGACTCAGACTCAGGCTCCGAAATGTGTTTGCAACCTGGATACTTCGGCTTCATTTCTGGATCGTGGGAGGAAGTGGAGACACGTCGTCCATCTTTATTTACAATCTATACTTGTTTTTGTTCCTGTGTGAAACCAGAAGCAAAAGCAAAGCTACTTAGAAAAGTTAAAAAGCTCCAGTGCACTGTCAGAGGAAACATTTAAATCCAGTCGTTTAGCCATGAAGTGTCCGGGACGTCTGTTAGAAAGCTTCCTCGCTGACTTTGATGTAGCAGCTAACGAGAAAGAAAAGAGGTGTTTCAGTGTGGTCACTGAAGAAGATGGACGGCAGGAAACAATAGAGAGAACGTCATTGTCACAGATCAGCTTAATGGCTTCACAGGCAACGAGGCACAAATCAATAGAACAAGAGCAACGGCACTTTTCAGGTGCTCGGAGAACGAGAGAGAGAGAGTCTCCGTGTTTCTCTACGTGTGTTTGTGTTGCGTTTGCATAATGGGAGTAATGAAAGTCTGCAGATTTAAAAATAAATCACCTGGTAATACTCGCGCTGAAAGAGCTTACGCCATCTTTTGAGCAGAGGCGAACAAACACGGAGCCGAGGAGCGTCACCGAGGCTCCGCAAACACAAAGAGAATCAGTGTGTACGTTTTAGAAACAAGTCAGAAAGATGCGATTAATATTAACCTTCAAAACAGTGTGGGTGATGAATAAATGCAATTAGCTCTCATATCTCGTTCCTGTAGATCAGTGCATTTATTTTAGTTTTTTAATAATATTAATTCACATATATACACGATATTGTAGGTCACATCAACATGAATATTGTGTAGAAATGTTAAGTAAACATCAGGGAAAGTCTTTTCTAAGAGATTTAAATACTGTTAAAATCCATTAAATGTCATGTGAATGTGTGTGTATGTAGGTATTGAGCATATTTCTGTGCTGGTCCTCATGAAATCTAAGAAAGACGGGTTTCAATTTTGTGGCTCGTCTGTTTTTCAGTTCCATGTCGTTGAGTGACACATGAACATGCATGAAGATATGGTGACAGGCTGCAATCCAGTTCATCCAGTACATCCAGTGCAGCCGGCACAGGGAAAAGGCAGTAATTACTCTGAAATGAATACTGTGTGAAGCAGAAGCCTCTGCAGACCCTAGCAACAACCCAACAGACAGACAGACATGAGAGACATGAGAGACAGACAGACAGACAGGCAGACAGACAGACAGACAGACAGACAGACAGGCAGACAGACAGACAGACAGGCAGACAGAGAGACAGGCAAATAAAGCAGAGAGCTGCTGCAGCTCTTTCCTCATTCCATTTTCTTTGTCTCTCTGTCTCACTCACATTTAACTTCCAATTTCAAGGCTTCTGAGATTTATTTAGTGATCACTCCTGCTGTTCTCCTGCTCATTATGATATCATGAACCTTTGGTCTCTTGTTTCAGTCTCACTTTCACTTTTGCTTCCCTCCCTCCTCCTCTATCGTCTCCACCTCACATATGTCTCTGGTTGTCCTCCTCCTCCTTCCTCTCTCTCTCTCCCCCTCTTCGACTCCCTCCCTCCCTGCCGGCCGTCCCTCAGGTCAGCAGCAGAGAGTCGAGGTGTTGCTTGTCAATAATTTAATAAGCAGGGAGCGCTCCCCTCTTAACCAGGGCTTTGAATTATTAACCTGCGCGCCCGTGTGAACCGTACGCGTTAGTGCGCACAGCTCTGCCGGCATCAGGTGGAGTTGTACATTAGTCTGTGCATATGTTTGGCCACAGTGTTTACGTGTGAAGTGTGATAAAATAATTGCCTGTCAGAAGATGATGGAGCATTCCAGCCTCGTGCAGCCCGTGTTTGGATTGTTTTGAGTGGATGTGTAGAGGAGACAGCTGGGGAATACATGCAATGCATGTTTTATAAGCCTCTGTCTGCACTGTCTAGTAAACGAGATGCAGTCTTCATTTGTCTTTTCTTGAGTGTGCAGATGTGTGTGTGTGTCTGTGTGCATGGTCACCTGTGTGCATTTTGAAGTGAGGCTATATGCAAAGTGTGTTGTGCACATGCATCTCCTGGATGGATGAGACATGACACTTAATGCAGTTTTATCTGTCACCAGAGTTTGAGTGCATGTGCAGCTTTGGTTATTAATGTTGTGTGTGAGCGTCAACATGCAGTTGAGCTACTAAGTTATGGATGTGTGTGTCGTGTTGTATGTGCGTGTCTCCCTGCATGTGTGTGTGTGTGTGTGAGAGAGAGAGTTTCCTGTGCTTGAGGCCAGTGGCTGCATTCGTCTCAGTGAAGGTGCAGCATCCATCACAGACCCAGCAGAGCTGTGCTCAGAGAGCTGGAGGAGGCCTCAGTGGGTTCGGCGCAGCGCAGTCGGGCAGATGGATGTTGTTTGTGGTTGTAAGGTGTTTGTTTATTTATGTATTTAATTGTGTGCTGTGGGTAAGAACATTGTGTAACGGCACATGGAAATATTGTGCAGAGATTTACTTGTGCGTTTTATGGCCGTTAATAGATAATATTGAACACGTTTACATCAATATTAACAACACGACTTGTTCCTTTTGGTTGAAGTATTTGATTTGTGGCTCCAATAATAAGACATTTGTTATCACAATCAAATAAACTGGATAATGGTTAATCCTCTCCGATTTAAACTGCTGCTGCTGAAGCACTTTAAAAACCTCAAAGTCTGTGTTCTTTTCCTTTGGGCTGCCCTGATTGATTATGCATAATGGTTCCACACCTCTTTCAGACACAACAAAGGAATTTGTCCGGCAACTCGCTCACATCCTGCCTGACCACGCACCCCCGCCTCGCTGTGAATTTTTAATTGGCTGCATCTGTAGGATTTCACAGAGGTGTTGCAGAGTGTCAGCGCTGCAGTCGGGGAGAGAGAGGCTTATTAGCTCCTCACCTTTTCAAAGCGAGGCAGAGTCAATACGACGCGACGCTGCACAACGGAGCGCTGCCTCGTTAGCTCCAGCATTTAGCACCGGAAGCTTTCACTCTGGGTTAGCAGAAACTTTGAAAATGTGCTTTTAAATTGAAAACCTGGATGCAGATCAGCTATTTAGTTAATGACCCTCAGAACATTTGAGATGATCTTTTTATGTCAGTGATAATTAATGGGCATGATGTTTCCTTAATCAAGCCACACACACTTCAACGTGCTGTCAGGCGTGCGCTGCCAACTGCCATCTTGTTCAGTGGAGTGTTAGCTTGTTAGCTTTCCCTTTGAGGTCTCGGGACTTTGTTGTGTGTTATGTTAATTAGCGATATGTCGAATGTGGAGATAGAAGGCAGACGAGGAAGTCGTGGACGTCCTTCACTCGTGCCTGGTTAATTTCACACGGGCCTCAAAGATGTTAATTCTCTATTTCGTAGAGAACTTGAAAGGAATGCGGTAATTTACCTGTCTTGTTAAATGTGGACAAATTGCCTAGAGAGTGTGGAACCTGCTCTCCATCCTCTGATGTGCTCACTGTTATCTGAGAACTCTGAATATTGCAGTACTCAGCGGGTGAGGATTACACATCGGCTGCTATCGTTTTCCTGTTTCTCAAGTGAAGCTGCGTTTCCTGGAAGGCCTGGAGACCACATCCATGAGAAATGGACACAACAGCCTGATCGGACATTCACCTCTTCCTCTTTTGCAAGGGAGTTTTTGTGCTTGTTTCAAGTTGGCTCTGTTCTAGTGCATGCATCTATAAATATGCATGTGCAAAGAGTGCTTTTCCATGTTGGCAAACAAAGTGCTTTACACTTGCCATCCTCCCACTGCTCACCCACACACCGGTGGCAACAGAGCTGCTGTTTGAGGTAGTGGCCTGGACATCAGGGTCTAATTGGGATTTAGTGTCTTGCTCCTGGACACTGAGACATGTGGACCCTGTGATAACCTGCTGAACCTCCTAAACTACAGCCTCAAACACAGTGTATAAAAGAAAGAACAGCAGAGGGAAAGAAGCCGGAGAGTAACGTGCTGCTCTGGTCAGGGTTTTGGATCGGCAGGCGGTGGAGCTAAAAACCACCGAACGTAACCCGTCCAAATCACAGACACAAGAAGCTAGCGACCAGCTGGGGGACGTGGTTTAAAGCAGCTCTCAGGTGATAGTGGTGAACAAATGTGGGATTTTAGTTTCTGCGTTAAGCGGCTATGTTTTCAGAAACAAGCCTCGAACAGCGATGACTCTACAAACCTTCTGTTCACTGCATTTTACACTTTGTATGAACGCGTGTGGGATGTTTGCATTGGGCCTTGTTGGGCCTGTGGTGATGCTGGTTCCCTCCTGAAACTGTAACAGTGACCTGCAGCGAATGATCCACGGCAAAAGAAGCCCGAAGTTTAAGATGAATCCTTCACGTTGCTTCATGTTTGTAGATGTTTAACCACTGTTCACTTATTGTGGCTGTTTTCACCGCTGAGTTATTCCAGCAGCTGCTTCTTTGCCTCTCTTTCATGCACACAGCCTTGTTTTTGTTCATTCCAGCAGTTTTAGTGAGACCCGACCTTGATATATATATACAATGCACGTCAGGACTATGACATGGAAAGTGGATTATTGTACTCGCCTATATATTGTGTTTTTGCCAGCATGTTTTGTTTGGGATGCACTATGGTAAGAGGCAGTGAGAGGCAGCTTCTGAAGAGCCTCAGCAAAGATACTAATGTACCTCTCCAGCTCGCTTTCATCACTGCTGCGTAAGTGTGTGTGTGTGTGTTTGTGTGTGTGTGTGTGTGTGTGTGTGTGTCATGTTATTCAAAAGTTCTGTATCAAGGATTCATGCTGAGTTAGCAACAGACACACACTTTCTTCTCTCCCACACACTTGCACAGATGCATTTTACACCGTAACCTACATGCAGGCACACATGTATGTCACTGTGATGTGTTTACGCATGCCTGCACTCACGCACTTCCACTTTACCACGTTCAAATCCCTACACGATGGTGTTCCCTCTCTCTCTCTCTCTCTCTGTCACTGTAGCTGACACACTCACACTCAAATAAGACTTGGAATTTGTTTTTATGCATCAACATACACTTCATTTACCATCTGTCACACAAAAAAACGTTAAATCTCTTTTTAATTTCCTCACTATGCCGCTTTTTATGTAGCTTAGGAACACAAACAATCCAAATCACATCGCACGTGCAGATATATACAAACGCACACATACATGAGTGCCGCAGGCCTGACAGGAGAACAAATGTTTGAAATTAAGTGGCATAAAGGGAGAGATTTTTTGAAGAGTGTCGAGAACACGGGAGACAGACGGTGACGAAGCAACGAGCAGTGACACAGAGAGAGAGAGAAAGCGACGCGATAAAAAAGACGGCGAGAAAGTGCAAAAACAACAGTGTCCAAAAGAAGAACAAAGTAATAGCTGGTGTAGAAGAGAGAAAGGATTCAAAGGGACGTACGGACAGATTGATAAAAAAAAAAAAAGTGTCAGGGATGCGGAGTGACAGAGCGGGAAATGAGAGAGACAGCGAAGAAAAGACCGACTGAGAACGAGACGGACTGAAATGGTTAAAAAGCTGTGACAGTGACGGAGAAGTGTAAAATAGGATGACATGGTGAAAGAGCTTTGGATGATGGGAGAGAGAGGCAGCTATATATAAATATATAACTACAATAAAAAAAATACAGAAAATACAAGACCGTCGTGATCCCTTCCTGTTCCAGCCCATTAACTCCAAATCATACTGTACATTACAGCTGACCATTTTCCAAATTGTTCCACAGGCGTTCAGATGAGATTCTTTCTGCTCAGGCAGCTTCTGCTTTTACCTCATTACAGTGAACTTCAGTATATTATGCTCCGAGAGAAAATCAACTCCCAGGCACTTAGAGCTCGCTGATGACGGCTGCTGGAAACACGCTGCTGGTGTTGGCTGGCAGAAGAAGGGAAAAGTCTCGGCGTCAACTATTATTCTAAAAAAGTGACGGCTTTACAAAAAAAAAACTAAAACAAACCATTTCCCGAGGTCTTGAACAGTAATGACTTCACTGGGCAGAGTAAATGCCGGTTATTAGAACTGATAGAGAGGCTCTGCTGCCACATTGGAAATCCAAAGAACTCCTCAACTACCTAATTGGACGTCTCAGACGTTTTGGACACGGTTCTTTTTGTGCGTATTTCTAGTGAGATGTATGAAACTAATTGGGTCAAATCTAGAATATTATAAAGTGGCTGCTGCTGATATGACAATGATGGTGTCGCAACCCTTTCTCCACATGGAACATATAACATCTGTGTCTTTAATTAGCAAATCTAATCAATCAGCTTTCATACAGGTGAGTGCAGTTCACAGTACGAGACAGAACAATACCGTGGAATAGATTTTTAAAAGCTATAGTATTAAAAAAGAAAAGTCAGTGAAAGATCTTTATCGCTGCTGAAGTCTCATTGAATCAGACTCTATTACATCTGCAGCACATTCAGATGCACAGAGAGGACGACAGCTGGGCTCAATGTTTTTCTTTATACGTCACAGATGATAACTGAGTGAAATGTTTATCACAGTTCTCTTTTATAAGGTGGAAAAAGACTCTTATTCAACCTTGTGCTGCTTTCGCCTTTCACGTTAAATCGACTGCACACAAGTCAGACCTGTAGCCGGCAGAAATATATCTGGATCCGACCAAATCCAATACCTGCTTTTATTTTATCGTAAACCCTGAGTCATATTTATTATTTACTACTTTATTCAGACGTGAAATCTACATTCTTGAGTCGGTGAATTGACGAGGTGCTTGTCAGAAAGAGGGAACAGCCTGTTGGGTGAGAGGTGTAATTGGAGGAACAGATAACTGTGAGTCAAGGTGAACCAGGTGCTGGGGATGAGTCAGACTTGATCCAACTTTTTAAGAAACAGTTTGCTTTTTCCACGACCTGCACGACCTTCAAGCACAACATCAACGATGGAGGACGACAGCAGCTCCTTGCAGGTGTTGCATGTTTCTTGTGGTCACGATGATCCCGCCCCCAGTCCCTGATCGTCAGAGTCAAACCAGTTCTTATGGTTTAAGATGAAAAGGGGCTTGAACTGACTTGGTGGAAAGGGGATGAGAGAAAATGTGTATTTTAATAGCATAATTAATAAAACAGGAAGTGTTCTGTTACTGTAGCAGGTTGTTGTTGGTCAGAGGACGAAGAACACAGGTACAGATTCTTTGGAGTTTTAGATAAGTTCCTGTCTTCAAGGGTCAAACTAAGAGATTGTTCCATCTCTTAGTGACATGAGAACATGTGGGCGATTGCTCCTGTGGGAGATTTACTAAAAACAAAAATGTGTCAGAGAGGAGAGAGTAGACAACAGACTGAGGAGACACAAGGAGCAGAGCTTTGAGGAAAATGAGAAGCGCAATAGGCCACTGGATGTGGAGACGGACGACTCAAGGCCAGGAGCAGATGAAAGCAGAGAAAAGTAGCGCGGAGTGCGAGAGATGAAGAGGTGCACACAAAATAATGGAGATGAAAGAGGGAGAGAGTGGGAGAGAGAGAGAGCGAGCAGAGGGACAATGGGTATCTGAGAGAGACGGAGAGCGGCGGGCTGACCTTGAGAAAATGTGGGCGAGGGAGGGGACAGCAGTGACAAAGAGGGAAACGGAGAGAAGAGGAGGCACCGAGGAGAAGCCGGGAGGCAGAGTGGAGAGAGTTGAATGAGCCCAAGGGAAGGTGAGGACGAACAACAGTCCTACAAACAGAAGACATGCAGAGAGAGAGAGAGAGAGAGAGAGAGGGACTGTGTCTCCAGCAGCTTGATTAATTACATTTTGTCAGTGGTGGAACTGTCCGGGGTCGTCTCTGTGTGTTAGCGATTATTCAGGTTTTTTTCTCCTCTCATGTAGATGTTGATGAATTTGACTTAAAGTTCTGCCCACAACCTCTGAAAACAGTTTATTCTCTGTGCTAATTACAAAACCACGGGCATTAATCTGCGGCTGCAACCGCCCTCGCTGCTCCGACGAGGCTTCACACAAACATTCCTGAAAATGGTCTCAGGGATTTGTTCCCACTCGGCTGCGAGAGCATTAGGGATGGTGGGAGATAAGGCCCGACTCGCAGCGGGTGTTCCACGTCAAGGGTGTCGGATGGGGTTGAGGTCAGGGCTCGGTTATCTCTCCCTGTGCTCTGGAGGATTGTGTCCAGACACGAGAGGATTCTCTCCGACTGGTGCCGACAAAACTCAACGCTGTTTTTATTGTGCACTGTAACATGAAGATTATTTCATGGGGCCTAACCCGAGCCAGTCAGTAGCTCCGGACCATTGACTGTGTGTAAAAATGGACGTAGACTCCGGGCCCGGAAAGTGAAGCAAACGCGGAAGTATGTGAAACCTGTATTCTCTCAAATGACCAATAGAGGGCGACTCCACTTTTTGTCTCTATAGAAATCTACGAGAAAATGACTCGACTTCTTCCTTGATTTGCTGAACATTTTCCTAAATAGTATTTTCTCAATCTCTTGTTTAAAATCGTCTTCAATAGAGCAGGATGTTCATTTTGTAAATCATGGTCAATCAGCTGATAAAGCATGCTGCACATTGGGGCACGGACATCGCGTGATTGACAGCTAGTACCGTCCAATGGGTGTAGGTGGGCGTGCAGTGTCCTCGAGCTCTCAGTCAGGCTCCACCCCCTGCTCCTCCAAATATGGTTACTTCTGGGTTCTGGACAAAACGAGAAACTCAAGGAATCAAACCCCCGACTAAGCAGTAAATAAACCAATGGGTAACGTCGTGTACATGGATGTTCACGTAGCCTCAAACATTTCTTTATCGTGTCGTATTCAGCCGTGTGCCACTTTGCTGTTAGTTCCCAAAATATACCAAATGTGTTTGTACTCTAGAGGTCTCATTGTGGATCTGCTGCTTAATGATGGGATTTTGAGGAATTATCCGAGTACCGGGATCTGCTCTTCGTGGCCGTCGGCTCCGTTCACAGAAACTCTCATTCTCTCTCAAAACTCATTCTTTGAGGAAATTAACAATTTTTTGTCCCAGACCAAAGTACAAAATAATCTGCTCCTGTTCTCTCTCACTCTTCCCTCCGGGCTCTGCATCTAACGCAGCCGCCACTAAATTGAGACATTTGATGTGAAGTCACAGGAAAACATAAATATGCGGCAGCAGCTTCACCGCCCACTGCATCGGTTTAGTTTGTCCTCCCCGAGGCTGATGAAGACTGTTTTACTGGAAGCAGGATGTGGCGACATATTGTCTGAGTGGAGCGGCCGGCGGACGGGTAATAAGAGGCGTGATGTGCTGTGCGAGCGAAGGAGGAGAGAGAGCAGGGTCAAAGTAGAAAGCTGCATTACAGCAGGATGTGGGCCACCTGCTAAACATCAGCATGTTAATGTGAGCATGTAGCCCGGGGCCTCACGGGGCCACAACCATGGCTGTGAAACCATTTGTGGACCTGCAGCTACAACACTCATTTTGTATTTGTCTAATTCTTATAGTCTGGCCCAATGTCAGCTGGGGTTTGCTGCCTGTGAACTTTAAAGAGGATGGATGGTGGGTGGTTCACATCATCACTTATCGTCCCTAAAAGCCGATCACACCTCGTTTAGGTTTAGGATGTGAGATGCAGCTCAGATACAGAAGAGCAGCGGGCGGATGAAAAGAAAGAGAAAATGGGGAAGGAGGTAGAGAAGGGGAAGGGAGGGAGGAGTCAGCCAGAGAGCAGGAGGGAGGAGGAGGAGGAGGAGGAGGAGGAGGAGGAGGAGAGGCTGACGGCTCGAGTTGAGGAGATCAGTCTGCTTAGTGTCCGTCAGTCCGACAGGAGGGAGACTGAAAACAGCTGGGGGCTCTCACTGTGTGTGTGTGTGTGTGTGTGTGTGTGTGTGTGTGTGTGTGTGTGTGTGTGTGTGTGTGTGTGTGTGTGTGTGTGTGTGTGTGTGTGTGTGTGTGTGTGTGTGTGTGTGTGTGTGTGCCTACTGCCAACATAGGCCGCCCTCTGTGTCGTGTGTGTGTTTACACTGGAGAGACAGAGAGGGATGGGGGGGGGCACGGCAAGGACAGCCAGAGATCAAAAACACACCCACATAAATGCACGTACACACAAACACACAAAGCCAGACTATGTTGCCAATGATTGGTCAGTGTGCACGACTGTTGGCTGCGATCTCGATACCTGCAGAGATAATAGATTTGGAGAGGTCACTCTCTTTCTCACACACACACACACACACACACACACACACACACACACACACACACACACACACACACACACACACACACACACTTTACACTCTTTATATGGTCGAGCTGTCATCACTGCACCAAGTCAGAGAGAGAGAGAGGATGGGTTCCAGGATATGAAATCAGTTGTAGTTGGTCGAGCGAGAGACGAATAGTGAACCAGGGTAGGAATTGAATTGTAGCAGAGATAATGTCCTGGTACACAATGTTCTGCCCCCCCCCATCCATTTCTTCTCATCTCTCTTCAGCTCAGAACTCAAAGAGACAAAACCCTCCCCGTCTTTTTCTCATCTGTGTTTACCAAACCCTTCATATGCAGCTTCCTTGATAAACTATATAAAAAGTACAAATGTGATTTAACTTGTTTCAGCTCTTTACTTCTTGGCATTTTATCACTTAGAGCTGTTTTACGGTGGTGGAAGATTGTGGCGGCCGTGTAAAAGAAGATGGATTTTAATGCTGAGATGTCAATTTTATTTGCAAACGAACTTGGTGAAAAGATTGAGCTCATCATAGGAACGTCAATATTTGATATTATCCAAGCGATTCGCTCAAAGTTCGATACCCGGCCCTCCTGCCGGCTCTGTTCTTCTCTTCTCTCTCGTTATCTCACTCTTGTGAGGAGGTGTCTTCTGCTCCGCTCTTCTGTTTTACTCGGCTCCGCTTTGTTTTTCCACCGGAGCTTCTATCCTCTCAGTCTGCACAGTTTCCGTGCTGCTGCTTGTTGGAGGTCACCTAATGTGTTCCAGCAGAGCCGGCTTCACGAGACGGTGTAATATTGCATCAATAGGTTATCTTATGAGAAATGGTAATATTTGCATTTGTGACGGCGGGTGATTTTTCTCATATTGCTTTTTACATACGAGCGAGTGGTTTGCAGAGTACGGTGAAGACGGAACAAGGTCATGTTCTGCAGGAAACTTGCAGAATTTGAATGTCACGTCAGGTCTGAGTTTTCTCCAAGTCTCAGCGACTCACTCACATCCATCTTTATTACAATAAATCAGGATCAGAAAACTGTGTGATCAAATGAGCTGATTTCTAAGCAAATAAAACATGAGCCAGTCAGACGAGGACATGAATCAAACTCTTTGACAATTTCGGAATTACATTTAACCAGATTTAAATTGACCACAGGGTGGTAGAAATCTTGTAGCAGACAGGCGGGCAAGCAGAAAAGCAGGCGATCAGAACAATGGAATCTCCAAACCAGAAACGGGACCAACAAACAAAACCACGGAGAGGAAACACGAGGGAACGAGGTGGTGACGGCTAAACAGGAAGAAAAACACCCGTGTGAGGAAACACTGGTTCAGCTGGGTCGTTGAGTGATGTCATGTCTGGATCCTGCAGCGCTGGAGTCACAGATCCCTCTTCCATTCTTTCAGTTTGACTATGTTCGAGTTAAGCTTTTACTCAGCTGTTGTTTTAGTTTCATGTTAACCTGCATTAGTTGATAGCACTTGTCAGCTAATAGTTCTGGTACCTGTGCTCCCTGTAGTGGGAACACTGGCCCCGAGTGTTCGAGTGTGATGACCACTGACCCCGGGTGTAACGAGCAGCGCTTCCCACAAAATGAGATTGTGCCGGGTGCTTGTGAAATACGTCCTCCAACATAACATAATGTTTCTCTCTCTCTCTCTGCCTGAGAGTCCTGATCCTTTCATGTGTGTTAAAGGAACTGCGCATTTTGACTTCAAGTGGTTTTAGCTTTTCAAAGTAGCTTGTATCGAACACGCCTCAAGGTACAAATGTAAATCTTTACATGTTGATGTATTTCCAGTTGTGTTTGTGCGTATTGAGCCCCAGCCCCCCCCCCCCTTATGATCCCAGATCCACGTCTTCGTCAGAGGCAGAAGTGCTAAAGTCTGCGTTTGTCTCCTGATCTTCGCTTATTAATTTGCGTTCAGCTTTGTAATCCTGTTATTTGCCACTTGCTTCTCGCTCTGGCAGAACATATCAGTAATTAGGGCTCCGTGCTCCGCTGGCCACATTACTCTCGTCTTAGTGTTCCTGCTGAAGAGTGCTTGTTAAAATGGACCTGCGCCGCTTTGAGATGAAATGAGCCAAATCCACCCCCATTGTTGGAGTCCACCCGTCTGCATCCGAGAGTCTCCGCCGTCCCAGAGCTGACGAGTCACAAGCTGACGAGTCACAAGTGGAAAAACTGAAAAGAAAATCCAAATGTGGATAAACTGGTTTATTTGCTTGTAAAATGTAAAAATGTTTTCAGCTTCTCGGTTTCCTCCTATAATTGATAATTAAAATTCCTGTTGCATTAACCATTTTGCATATTTATAGCTTCAGTTGGCAGTCACATGGTTTTGTTTTGAGCTGAGACGAATCAATTTCATAGCCCTTTTCTGTAGGTCTGCATTTTCCTCTCCATACATTTAATTTGAGGGATTATACATTATGTGCATAGTTGAGACGAGCAAAGTGATCAAGTGTTTCTGACTGAGAGGTTTGAGGATATATGAACAAGGTCGACGTGTCATGCAAATAGACTCACGCAGCCATGAGCCAGTTTCCTCAGGATGATGAAACGTGAGTGTGGCAGGCAGAGGTAGGAGATGTTCGTACAGCAGGAAGGAGCCGGTTGCATGTGAGTCATCTGTGATGGGCTTCTGCAGCTGAACGCACCTGAATGTGCTGTGTGTGCTCATAACTGCAGAGCACTTGTTCCTGGACAACATCCTCGCTGCCACATCTGGGTGACGGAGAGGAGTCCGATAAAAACAAGACTAGCACCAGAAAACTGACTTTCACATTACCTCGTCTGATCCGGACCCTCTCAGGTGTGAACAAGCTCAAAGTCTAAGAACCTCTCTGTGTGGAGCTGCCCGGCAAAAGTGTTTAATTCATATATTGAACAAAAGCACGGATCCCTGCTGATGTTCTCTCAGTGTGGGGAGTGGCTGGTTTTGGGGTTTAGCGTTACTTTGTGTTTTGTGTTACTTTGTGTTTTGTGACAGTTGATTATGTGAAGACGTCAACTTGAACTCTGGGAACTGATACCTGATCTGGTCATTAAGGAAAGTAATCAGCAATAGTAAAACATTTTTATTCTAGTAGGTGTTTTCGTTAATGAGCTGAACATTGGTTGATGTACTCGTGTGTTCGTCCAGGACGTTTTCTCTTAGGATGGTTTTCTGGGATCAGTTCCTGTTCCACAAGCTCACAACAGGATTGAGTGGATGTTACCGGACCTGCTTTTTAAGTATTTCTGTCGTGCACATGGATTTAACGTGATGTTTGGTAAAGTCAAATCTAGTATTTGTTTGTTTGCACCGTTGTTAATTCCCTGATTGAACCGACAGTAAAACACAGAAATAAGATGGAGAACATTCAGTCGTTTCTGAACCTTCTCTCCTAATTTTACTCCCTTTGTGCTCATTTCTGCCTTTGCTCGTCCTTTCCGCCAATATTGGATAACCATCCAATTTGTTCAGGGCTACATCTCTTCGATCTTGATCCTCTTCTGCTCGTTCCATTTTTTGAATAATTCCTTTTGATGAATTCCTCGCTGGCCTTTGATCTGAGCGGCGGAATGCGAGTGTGTCGAGCAGCAGAAGCACATCAGATAAGGGAAGGCGTGCTCTTCAGTGGGAGTCTGAGGAGAGCCGCGCTGCTTTGATCAACAATGCAGGGGGACGTGAAAAGAAACGGCCACGTATAAAAGGCAGCGAGGAACAGAAGCCATGGACACGGGTGCGGTGGCTCCTGTTTTCTGTGGAGATATGACAGAGACGTATCATTTAATGCGGCGCAGCAGCATATGGACAGCGTCTCGCTCCGCTCTCCCCCACCCTTAACCTTTTGTCCTCCCTGAAAAAGAGCCCAGTCAATCTTCCCTCGGTGAACTCTCTGTGCGACCCCGTCCCGCTGATACCGGATGTCACCGCCTTTCAAAAAATTGCGTGTCTTTGTTTCTGTTTGCACTTGGTGCAGGAGGAGCTCAGCGCCTGAGACCTGAGATACTGAACCCGCTGTTCGTTTCCCTGCTGGTGCTCTTATTATTTAATGTGTAAATGTAACCTGCAGTGGGAAGACTTTCATTATAGATTACACGTCTCTCGATGCATCACACAGGAAGAACACCTGATGGAACTTAGAGCTGAACTTTTACTTGAACTTTGTTTCCTCCGGTGAAGGTTTGCCGAGCTGAAATCTTCTCCGTCAGCACCTTTGCACATCCATATTTATACAGCCTCGCACATTCACACCTGGGAACCGCGGCTAGTCTTTCACCAGCGTTCGCCGAGGAGCTGTCAGAGGTTGAATGCGTTGCTTGAGGGCACCTCAGTAGTATTTGTTGAAGGAAGAAAGGACGTCTCTTGTTCGCGTTTCTTGTCTGTCCAGGGGCCTTTCTCCCACAGTAGTGTGGACACCATGTAACACCCAGAACCGCTGCAGCTTTACTCCTCACCTTGTTCCAGCTTCAGAGGCTGTTCTGGGTTTTACTCATCAAAGACGTCCAGTTAACTCCGTAAACCTGCATCGCAAGAAAAGGCCCCTGGACTCAAACCAGCCTCTTTTTTAAAAGTCAGAAGCTCATTCCTCAAACTGTCGGCTGTTACGTGTCGTGCTGGGTGTCATGACTTCTGCCTCACCTCGACGTCAGGCACTTTCTTTTAACATTCGGTTTTTTATTGGTTTTATTTTGCTGTGCTACGCTATGAAACACAGCCCTAAAGTATAAAGCTGTGCAGAAATCCAGGGTTAGTGTCAACAAGCTAAGGCTTCACTGTAAATCTGTGTGTATTCTCGGGGAGGGAAAAGACACTGAGAAGCGTTTTGAGTTTATTAAAGCAACTTCTACTGAGCAACAGCCACACGTGTTATTAATCGTGTTGGACTTGGTGTCTCAGTGAACTGAAACACACCTGAACTGGAGATAAACTCTGGTCTTTAGGGACTTTGAAGGTCTTTGCACATCAAGTTCATATTCATCAAATGCGTTTTTTTAATTTGTCATCAGTGAGGATGATTTTCTGGTCCTTTTAACTTCTTTAAAACAAGAACACATTGGGTTCATCCATCTCTGAGAAGTCCCCCGTCAGGAACAAGGAGGATCTTCTGATCAAGGAGCTGGGGAATCATCCCAATCGCTTCCAAGTCTGTTTCAGGACGTCAGAGGTCCGGTGTGATTCAGCAGCAGCTGCTGTTTTAAGGTCAAACAGTTGCCCAGTGTTGCTTTAATAGAGTAGAAACTGAAAACTAAAGATAAATCTCACAGGAGCGTTTTAACTCTAATGTGTGAGAAGTTACATGTCATGTAAAAGTGCATTTTCCTTTGTAAAACCAAAGATAATTGACTTCATTAACTGTGAGTGGATGCATGTGGAGTTGCACTTTCACTACTTTGCTGTACGTTTCGTTCACATGCAGATACCAGGGGCCAGAGGTCTGACACTTCGTTTGCCACCTCTGTGCTTTTATCTGACCGTTCATATCCCAGATGCATGGCTGATGTACCTGAATAGGTGGGAGTTGAAAGCTTTCTACGTTAACTTGCCCCGCAATTTGTAAAGTGTAACAAAATTACACATCTACCACCCACTCATCACGATAACAACAGCTCAGGGTCCTCCTGGAGGAGCGAAGCCAGCGGGTGCGAATGAGAAATCCCACGCACATCAAACAGAGAACGTCAGAAAGTTGGCAATTTAGTGTTAAATACCAATTACTGGTAACTCAGCTCTCAGGCCCACACACACACACACACACACACACACACACACACACACACACACACACACACACACACACACACACACACACACACACACACACACACACACTGCAACTGTAGACCTGCCCTGACGCCCCAATCACGCGGGTGAATGAGCAGCTTAGAACAGCAGAATACCAACTTTTCAGGAATGAATAACGTCAGACTTCTTGAGAGATAGTCCAGCGGGATTTGAAAAGGGTTTCATAAACCCTGAGGCCGTATCGTTTTCTCAGCTCGCGGGGGATTATACAGCCCTTCAATCCCAGCCAGATGAAAATGAAATCACCATAACTGGAGTTAATGGCAACATGGCAAAAAAATAAAAATAAAAAAGGAACCCACAGCGTGAATGTGACAGTGATCTGAGGCGTCAGCTGCTCGTTAATATTACAATAAATCAAAATCTGTCAATTCAAATATTTTACTTTTTACTTACTGGACTGTAAACAATATTTGAAAGTGGAAATTGTTATAAGAAGAAGAAGAAGAATTAGAATAATAAGACAGTACATTTTATTTGTATAGCGCTTCAAACAAGCTTAAAACTTAAAAACAAATAACTTAATTATAAAATACACATCATAATCACACCAGATCTAAGAAAGAGCAGGTATTACAGATTTTACAGAGAAACCAAAGCACCTCACATTTTCCTCTCATGGGACGATGGTGATATATCTACATATCTCCAGTGTGTGCGGTGGTGACACGGTATCCTGAAACCGAATCCTTAAGGTGCGATATTACACAGAGATTCAGCATTTCTCTCGGATTTAAATTTCAACCTTCAAACGCTGGATATGTAATTTCAGAATTAATTTCAGCTGTATTAGCATCTTTGTGGTTTAAAAAAACCCTCAGTGATGCCAGGAGCGTCTGACTGCCAGCTAATGGTAACTGTGTGTGTGTGTGTGTGTGTGTGTGTGTGTGTGTGTGTGACCAAAGCCGTCCTCGTGACAACTAATCTCCTCTCTCCTTTCCCTCCACCACATTGTTGATCAGTGTCCTGTTACTGAAAAGCCGACGCAAGATGCCGTAATTATGAGCTGTCAAATGCCAATTACCGGTAATTCAGCTTCCCAGTGTGCGCTGGATGAGACAGTCGCTCACTGCCAGCTCCGCTCTGCCTCCTCCCGGCTCCTCCACGCCACATTCCACGAGTTACGATGGCGTTTTTCTGTTTTTTTATTGTCATGTTTGAATGTCACGAGCGTCGGATTTTAATGGTGTTGACCTGTTTAACAACGGTGCTGCGTGTGAAATGGATCAAATCCCCCAGTGATTGATATCGCATGTTGTAGCCCTGAATCAGTCATTATTCACTCACGACTTACACGTGGACGATAATAATGTGATGAATGGTTTATCAGATTGTCTGGGAAAGACTGGTTGGAAAAATAATGCAGCTAGAATCAATATTTCAGCAGAGGACACGTCTCCGCAGAGACCTAGTAGTTCCCTTAAATTCAATTATTTTGCAGCAAATTGCACAGAATCATTGATTTGAGTCCTCAAAGTTTTCCTGATTTATTTTGTATCAAGATCTTTCTTCAGAAATTCAAAAAAACATAAAATCTCTTATCTCACAATATTAAATAAAATGATTTCTCTGGATCTGCACTTTTAATTAGCTCCTACAGTCACTGGGCTCTTGCTTTTCCTCATGTCCCATCCTTCCACCAAGTTTCAATAAACTCGGCTCAGTAGTTTGTGCGTAATCAACAGACAATTAAAAATAACGTCCTGTTATTAACGAGGGTAATTAGTTTTAGCATCTTTCAGCTCGTTTTGCAGCCGAACACTTTACAGTTCTGGTTCAGTCTTTGGTATCCGGCCCTAAAATTCAACTGTGTTCCTCTTGAACCAGTTCCAGGTAGTAATAATACACTGCGTCTACTCTAATGTCTGTAACACATGTTATTTGCTCCTATGCTTCTAAATACTTTTTATAGTTTGCACACTTCTATTCTTTGCATTCATTGCAAATGAAACGTTCACACGCTGCTGCATTTTAAGTATAAATAATGACGGAGAGGTGTTTAACACACAGAATATAATAGATAAAGATGACATGGATTAGATTTTGCCTACATTACAATTTCAAGATTGCACGTCTTGTTTATTTCCAGTTATATCCAGTTTCTCACATTCAATGATATCCGTCAATAGTTCCTCCCCTCAAACTGCCACTTCTCAGAAAACTGCAGTATTGCCAAGTAGCAGTGAGAACGAGGATATTTTTTTAATTAAAAATGTCATTCTATGAATCTTTGAAACCTCTTCTCCCCCTTGTGTGCATCACAGTGATAATAGCGCCTTCAAGCTTAATTTATGCCTGATCGCTCGGCGCTGCTGGCGGCGGCTGTCTCTCCACAAAAGAGGAGCAGCCTGAACCTGCTTTTATACCTGAGCCACAGAAGCTGGAGGACAGAGGAATGATTAAATGTAGTGATCACACAGTTAACCCCGGCTACCTCCTCCAAGGATGTCGGAGCAGAAACCGAAATGTGAACCTAAGTGTCCAATCTTCTGTCCGTTTGAATGAGTCCGTCAAGAGCAGACTGTCTTATTTAAAGAGTCAACACTTCATTATGACTCGTTCTCGAACTTTTTGCTCCCAATTTATTCGTGTATCGCTTTAATTTCCCGGCTCCTCGTGGGTGCGGACGACGTGAGCGTTTCTAGTTTGGCCCATGTCTCATCTGCTAACATGGAGGAGGGCGGGTTAATGACCAGTAATGCAGGTCAGCCAAAACCCCACGGCGATTTAAATCCAGTCTGTGGGGAAAAGCGTCTCGATGTGGTAGATGATCTGCAACAGAGACACTTGATCATAACTGACAGAGACAAGCTGCAGAGCTGTTTGAGACCTGTCGACCAAAAACAACCACCTGTGACTTCACGTCGTTTATTTTTTGCCTTAAACAAACGGATTTTTCTCCCGCTGCACTCGGTGGAAGTCGAGTTGGACCCGAGCCTCGGCCAGGCGTAGACTGAAAGTCAAAGAGGGGCGGTGGATAAACGAACGGCCTGCTGCTTCCCTCCCAACGCAGCCGAGGGATGATTCATACCTAATTGACATTTAGACGCTCGTGGCGTTTATCTGTTTATGTGCAGCGCCGGAGTGTAGACCGACGCAGCGTCAGCATGAGGGAAACGCTGATGGGCTCCACGTTCACATCCAAATCACAGACGCAATGAATCACAGCTGTTTTGTTTTGATTTTGTTTTTTTTATGTCAAGTTGACATAATCTGACATAATCGACTTGATGCCAGTTTTGTCAGTTTTTATCTGGGTGATTGCCGACAGCTGTCAAACTGTAAAATAGGACAAATTAACATATTAGAGAAGCTGGTGCAGGATGAATTACTTTCACTTGTATGAATGATGAAGCTCATTTTATTTCTTTTCTCCCTCTGTTCACTTGTACTTGAAAACAAGTGGAGGATTTAAAAGCAATGAAAACATCCACGTGACATTTAACAGCAGCAAATAACTGGTTGACCCTGAAAAGCACCAGCACACAGTGGAGATGGTTTAGTGGAGGTGGTCACGTAGGTCTGAGCTGCAGGAGGAGGAAGTTTCCTCCGTCTCATCCTCTCGTCTGGTTTCTCTGAGCCGCTCGGCTGAGTCTGCACCGGGCTGTTTGGAGTCAAGCTCTGTGGAAATGAATCCTTTCTGATGCCATCTCTCTTTTCTCGCTGCTTCTCCTCCTCTCACTCCTCATATCACTTTTTGGCCATTTTCAAACTTTCCCCACTCTGTGGCCTCTTTTTGTTCCCTGTGATTTTCAGTCATTCCTCTTTATTCCCTCCTCCCGTCTCCCCCTGCAGCTCCATCGACTGCAGTCTCTCTCTGATTTAGTCACTTAACTTTTATAAATCTCCTTCCTGAGCTTCTCTTTTATTCTCTTGCATTTAGCTTTTCCCCCCATGATTTTTTCCTCTTTTCTCTCTTTCAGCTCAATACTTTTCTTTACTTTTTTGTAATTGACCACAATGGAAAAAAAACGAATTGATTCCTGGCTTCGTTGAGAGTGCGTGTGGTTGTGTGTTTGTATTTCTCCTTCTGTATGAACAGTATGAGCTGTGAGTCTACTTTTTATAATTGGAGGAAATGAAATTGAACGTGTCTGCAAACGAGAAGAGAAACCGAAGGTGAGGAATCATGTGATGGTGCAGGAGGTGAATAACTGAGGTGAACTCTGAGCTCGTAGCTGCTCTTCTTCTGGATTCAGGTCACGGAGAGAAAACTTCTGTTGGTTTGCATTCATGTGTTTTGCATGTGTGTGCACGTCTCTGTCGTGCAGTGGGAACGAATAACTGCTTTGACAGCCCATTGTCTCCCTGAGGGTGGAGAGCGAGGTTCAGTGACTGAGTCAGGCTCATGTGCACTCACATCACAGTGAGACGCTCTGATTTATTCACACACACACACACGCACGCACGCACGCACGCACGCACGCACGCACGCACGCGCACACACACACACACACACACTGTGAAGCGAACACACTCTACGTTTGACACACGAGATCCATTCCTGCACTCATGGGGGGGCACATGGACCCTTGCATGCTTTAAATGAAAAACAATCAGCACACACGCACACACACGAACGCACAGTAATCACACAAACACACACTGTGAAGCGAACACACTGCTTGACGCACAGTTCCTTCCTGCACTCATGGGAGGGCACATGGATCCATGCATGGTTTATACACAAACAATCAACACACACACACACACACACACACACACACACACACACACACGCTCACTTCACTCTCGGTCACTGTGCCTGTGTTTCACAGCTGATTTGAAGGCTGAATCCCAGTCAGCCCAGTCACCTCCGTGCTGCGACATGTAACATATTGTCCTAATCAATCCCTCACACACTAAGAGGCTTTCTGCGCTGGAGCCACCCGGGGCTCGGCAGCGGTTAGCGAGCGCTTATCCCCTTTTTCGTGTGAGGCGCGTTCCCTGCAAGAGTTTTATCTTTGCAGGCGCAGCGTCTGGCTGAGGGGACGCAGCGCGAGGGGGAGAGAAGATGTGACAGACAATGACTCTTTCATTTGAAGCCTCGTGTGTTTGTATGTGGAAGCCGGCGAATGCACAGAGTAGAGAAATGCATTAATGGAGGATTACAAGTTGTGCTCTGATCCTTCCTCTTTTTGTTTTACTTCCAGATTCAGTTTCCCACTCTTTCTCCCTTTTCAGAATTACAAGTTAATTTGAGTTTATTAATGTCGAGAAATCGTAGATACGCAATATACTGTGTTTACATCTCAGTTATTTAAAAGCTGCTTGTTGACAACTAATCCCAATGAAAAGAGCCACTGCTCAGAAGCAGGGAGTCTTGGTTACAGCAGCTGTGCTTTTAATGAGCACAGTTTTCACAAGGTGCACGACAGCACGAGGCTGACATGCACTTTAAAACCACACAGCATTCGGGAGGGTTTCCTGTTGTTGAGCAGAATTTGTCCTGCTCGTAGTTTTCCTGCAGCGCTCGCATGCAAATCCTGTTTCTGCGGAAAAAAGCCTCAAATGCATTTTCTGCTACATCAGTTTCCTTTGACAAATCCGTCTGAAATTCAGTGGGAGCTTGTCTCCTCTGTGGAAACTGTTTGGATGCAAAGACCTGACAGATTCTTGTTTAGAGAAACACGAGAAAACAGCGAAGTGACAGTTTTTAAACAAAAAGGGAAAAGTACAGGTTGAGGAGACGTGTTGCAGCTCGGCCACACACGGTGGACTGCAGGGTGTTCAGGGAACTCATTCCACTCGGCCAAGTCGAAGCAGGTATCCTGACGCGGCCTGTGGGTCAGCGGAGACGCTGCTCGGCTCTGACCGTCCACCTTCCGTCTCTGGTTTAGTCTGAACGGACGGGACAGCTCTCCGGGCTCGTCTCTGGCGAACCTGCGCTGACCGACCGTGCTCTCGCAACTCTTCTTTTCATGCTCACGCAAAGAGACACAGGTGCCTTCAGCTGAATTTCAAACGGATTAAAGAAGCAGCATCGCGGTTGTCGGTGCTGAGGTGTTGCTGGAGGCCCCCCCCCCCTAGTGACGCCCCCTGGTTGGCGAGCGTTACAGTAACGAGAGGAGCCTGAAGGACGCTGGCTGAGCCGCCGCCGGAGGCCTGTAATCAAAGGCTCCGATTGTTTTCCTTCCTCTTTAATGAACTCGTCTTTGTTTCCTCGCTCTGTTTCCATCAGGCGTCTCCGTAACCTTGTTTTTAAATCGTCTTGAACACATGAAGGAGGTCGACCCTCCCATCTGACAAACACAGAACCAGTGGGAGGGAAGAACATCCATCACAGGAAATTCATGTAAACGGCATCAGATTCCTAATGAAACAGAGAAGTGATGCTCCGTGTTTACCGCTGCTCCCTGTCTCCGCCGTCTTCTTCTATTTTCACTTCAAACAAACACGTTATTAATTATTCAAAAACTATTGGTATTGTGGATGATTGCATAACTCCCTCCCCCCCCCCCCCCCCCTCCCCCCCCCCTCTCTCTCCACCTGTCTGCAGGTATCAGCGCTCAGAAAGTGCGAGTGGAGGAGGAGCTGGAGGCGTATCCCACGGAGTCGGTCGACCTGCATTGCCAATTCATCGACGGAGCGGGACGGACCAAGCTCACACAGGTGGGCTGATGAGAAGCAAAGGGGGGAGGGGGGGGGGATTTGGGGAAGTGGAAGAGGAAGTGAGGAGGCAAAGGGAAGTGGTTGAATCCAGGCGAGCTTGTGTCGTACACGGACGAGGAAGCTGTTGACCGTCTGACACAGTTCAGCAGGGAAACAACTGAACACCAACATTTAGAAGAAAGGTTCAATATGAATGTGATCGATGTGAATTAGTTTCAGAGTGAGACCTGGATAAGTTTAGTCGAGCTCAGTGAAAACCATACGACTCTCCTGCGTTTGTCAAAGTTATTTCCTCTGCCGAGAAGGTTATGTTCCATCCGCCTTTTATTCGTAAAAATATTGATAACATATATACATTTTATTTGTATATTGCTTTTCAAGGAACCCAAAGAAACTTTACAAAAGATAAAACGACAAACTTACAAACAATTTGAAAACAGTTTTCTAGCTGTGTGTTAGCAGGACTGTGCAGAAAGTACAAAACTGATTCCCATTCAGTTTGTGGAGGCGTGGGACACGACCCCCCCGCAGAACTCACTGACCCGAGTTGGTGGATCCGAATAAAAGGGCACATCAGAGCATTTTTCACTTTTCTCTGTAGCATATCCTACATAATGAATTCAGTCTATGTAATAATAATAATATAATAATAATCTTTTTTTAAAGAGTACTTTTCAAAACACATGTTACAAAGTGCAGCGAGTTAAAAACAGACATCAGGTTTAAAGCGGGTAAAATAAACAAGTGTATAACTGCCAGTGCCGTGTAAAATACTCAATAAAATATATTCAAAGAAAGTTAAGACTCAGGAAAGGCTCTCAGATAAAAGTATGTTTTAAGAAGAGACTTTAAAGAGTTCACTGAGTCAGCTGACCTGATCTCCTCAGGCAGGTTGTTCCAGAGCCTCGGGGCCCGGCCTTTAAACAATCTGTCCCCCTCAGTCTTTAGCCCGGGCCCCTGGAACAGACAAGACACCTCTGGCCGAGGATCTCAACGTACGTACTGGTGTGTGCGATTCTGAAAGGTCGGCGATGTAGCGGGGGGGGGGGGGGGGGGCGAGGCACATGCAGTCGCTCCAAGGTCGCTCCAGAGTGACGGGCGCACAGACTAAAGTGTGAGAGAGAAGTTCTCACGGGAAACTTAATGGACGATAACACGAGTGAGCATTCTGCACACAGCTACACAATGCAGCAAAACAACAACCTCCAGGTCTCTAATGTTATTATGAGAGGTATAAAGCAAAACTTTCTGCAACCCATAATTAATGGGAAACACTGTTTGACACGGCGAGATTAGAGCATAAGCCTTCGCTGACCCATAATGCATCCTTCCATCAAGTTCCTGTTCAGCAGTTTTTGTCTAATGCAAACAAACAAACACAGATAGCAACAAACAGACAGGAGTGGAAACATCATCTCTTTGGTCAGTGTCTGTTGTAAAAATCCATATAATGTTGTGTGAACTGTGTTACCTCAGTAATATACCGTGTAAATCTTAAAAGTCACATTTTTTTTGTGAATATTTTAATATTTCATTTGTGTCATTGCCAGGGGTTTCTCCTCATGCAGCTCATTTCATGTTACTTTGAATTTACCAGATGAAGAGATCTGAGCGAACTGAAAACTCCTCTCTGCTCAGGATTTATTTAATCAAAGCCCAAATGACAGCTTGTCTTAAAACCACCTCAACTCTCCTGATGTATCATCATGCACCAAACAGACTCAATCACAGAAAGCACACTTCATTTGATCCTGGTGGGATCTGCCCCCCCCCCCCCCCCGGAGTTATGGATGGAATCAATCAGCAATTTGTCAACATAGAAAATCTGAAATTGCAGATCTACAGCTAACGAGGGAGCTCATGCACTGATTTGTGCTGTCGTCTAGGTTACCACCCTCCTCCTCCTCCTCCTCCTCCTCCTCCTCCGTTAACCTTCCTCCTCTGCTCTCACTCATCGCTTTAGACTTTTACTAAACATTTACTGATAAACTTTATTCTCTTTCCTCCCTGGAATGTCCAGTTTAGCCAGTTTGTATCTGACGATGTCACTTTGAAAGCTTGAAACTAAATCCTCTCTATCATCATCATCATCGTTATCATATTGGTTCATATCCTGGGCAAACAGTCACTACCTGTTCTCATAACCTCTGTCCCCCAGGTGTCTTGGATATGGGAACCCTCCGAGGGCCAGAGGGACAACATTGCTGTTTACCATCCGAGCTACGGACAGAGTTTCCCCAACTTGGCTTTCAAAGAACGGGTCGTGTTCCTGAACAACAGCCTGGAGAACCCGTCCATCAGGATCTCTCACCTGAGGATGTCCGATGCCGGTCGGTACACCTGCGAGTACGCCACCTATCCCTCTGGAAACGAGCAAGGCACGACCACCCTCATCATGCTCGGTGAGTAGAGAGCTGTCACGTGTCCACGTCACTTTACATACACCGAACAGAGACAGCAAGCTGCTGCATGTTTCAGAAGCAGCTGAGAACTTGTCATGTTAACACGTGAAGGGTACGAGCAGCAAAAGGTCAACGGCAGTTCCACTCTCCGCGTCTGAAACAGGTTTTCAAAAAGCTGCTCTGCAACATCAGCCTCGACAAGCGTCTCCCCAGCCACCTGCTTATCACGGCCTTCTGGAAGAGAGGATCCCATCGGACCCGGAGTCTAAGAAGAAGCAATTTAAAGCCTTTGAAGAGAATTCTCTGGGCGCATCCTGGTTAGATGCAGCATGAAAAACAAGGGAGACGGGGGATTGGAGCCGGGTTAAGATTCAGGTTTAGTCTTTACTGTGTAGATGTGTTGAAGTGATCCTCCGGCTTCGGGCTGCAACTGGAGATAAACTGGTTTGGTTCCAAACCGCACTCTGGCTTCAGCCGACATGTTTATGGGATTGTTTTGATTTTGGAAGTTAAGATATTGCTCAACATGCACTAGAGTGTATATAGATATTATATTATAGATACAGAGCAGTTCATAAATCAGGCTTTATTCTTATATTCACTTTTCTTACAAACAATACGACACAAAGTGCTTTACCATCCACGCACACAGACACTATTAAAAGGAACTGAAGAAACTTTAAGTTTCATTAATCTGAAATGAGGAAACACCAAAGGCAGGTAAACAAAGAAAGATCAAATGATAAAAAATGAAATTCTAAAAAAGATATAACACCAAAATGCTGGAAGAGGAGAGTGTTGTACTAGAGATAAAAAGCAAGGAACACAAAGACAGAAAGTCAATAAGTAAGAAACTAATTGGATTGATGAATAAAATCAGAAGAAACAGTTAATAAAGAGTCTAAAATGGATAAATAAACAGATTTTGAGTTTGCTTTTACAAATACAGACGTTTTCTGCTGAACTCACATTTAGGTATTTGGGTGGAAACAGGCACAAAGTCCTGTTTGTAACTCTGGCTGCTGGAAATGTATGTATGTTCCCGACAGTAATGTGGATGTATTAGACAGTTGAGTCACTCAGAGCTCGTTCAGACCTGCTGTTCACGTCCGTCCTGAGTGATCCCATCAGAAAGTGGTCGCTCGTTACTTGAGAGTCACGCTTCAACTCAACCGAACAGCCAACATGTTGACAAACCAAGGTGTGTTGACCCGACCGTCCTCGTAGACGTCTGACAGACGCAGCCGCTGAATTGAGACACAGATTATATGAGATGAGCAAACGATAGGATTCGAACCTGCTTGTTTTTATCCTCTGCACAGTTTAATCCCTGTTGATGCGCAGCTTGGACGACTGTAAACACTCACTGTTCCTCACGTACGCAGCCAGAATGTGAAATGTGTAGGATTTCTTTAAGTTACCTCGGTGCCTTGATTTGCGAGTCTGAGTGGATGTTCAGTTGCCGTCAGCAGGGGACACACATCCTGTTTGTAATCGGAGACAGCTGGTGTTTTTCATCCACCCACCGTCCTCCCGTTTGCACTCGGTTTACAAAGGAATCAGACGCCCGGTGCCTTTCTCTCCACACCGAGGAGGCTTCATGCTTGAATGTGAAGAACAACAGTTCCCTCTTCTCTTACATGGAAGTGCTGTCCTTACAGTAGATGGCCCAGAGCGTCGGAGCTGGTACGATAACGAGAGCACGCGTGGAAACACTGGATCTACTCAAGTCGTATTGTTTGCAGGGAGTCCGCCTGCTGCTTCCTCCTTTTGTATCGTATGGATTTTGTTTGTCAGGGTGAGATGTGGGAGAGACTTTGTCCATTTCGCTCGCACAAATTGGGTGCAATTTCAGAACAGTGTATTTATTCTGTCGCAGTACAATGAAGGGGAAGATTTGAATGACAGCTGGATTTCTGAGAAAGAATCTGGAGAATTCAGGTGTGTTGACTGTGTGTTTTTAATTTGCTCCTCCCTCAAACGAGGGTTTGGCGATTCTTATCTTCCAAACTAGCACAGAGGCCGCTCTCTCCTGTAAGTGGCTGTGGAGATGCTGTTCAGTAAGCGAGCAGTAATTCAATTTAATTCATTACAGTACGCCGGTAGCTGCTGCCAGCGAGCTTCGTGGAAAGAAGTGCTCTACAGTTCCTTTCATGTGTTCTCCCAGCTGGGCCAATAATATTTTTCCTTGCTAGTTCTTCTAAGTAAAAACCCTTCGCACAACAATAGGAAATCCACCTCGGGAAGCTCCTCTCACACAGAACAGAGCAGGAGATGCAGAACTTGGCCGTCTTGCAGAGAAAACACGCAGATATTCTGGCGGGTTTGCAGACGGATGTGGACTAAGCCTCCTAAACTGCTGCTGCTGGCACAGAGCGGGAGCAGACTGGGAACTACCTGCTGGAGAGCTCACTGAATCACCTTTTGTCTGGAGCTGGCGCTGCCAAGCTCTCTGGGACACATTCTCCTCCATTTAGAAAAATGCACTCGACGAACTCCGTGTCCCAAAGTCACATTTCATCTGATTACCTCGGCCACGGAGGTTATGTTTTCACCCCCGACTCTTTGTTTGATTGTTACACAAACAAAACTGGGCTGATCACCAGGAAACCTCAGACGAGCTCGACTCTGGAGAATGTCGGCACAACTGAAAAAGACATATTTTTTCCCTGCGTTTAATCTTGCGGAACATTCTCATTCTCATGCACATGTTATATGAATCTGATCTCAATATGCAATATGGTGATAAAGTGGCTCATCAACCTTTGGCGGACTTATACGCCCGTCTAGTCAAATATAGAATCTATAAGTTCCAATCACATTGGACCTTAATGAATCTACAACAGTACCCCAATCATATCGCAGCTTACTTCAGTATGAAAAGCTGATCATGACAGCCCATCGTATTATAACTTATAGGCGACAGCGTCAGTGCCAGGAAATCCTATTACCACTTATCAGGGTGCGGATGAAGAATCCCTCGCCTGCCAGTGATTATATGGTTTTGGATGGTGCCCACACAAAATGATTTGTGGTTGTTTGAGCTGCATCGGTCATCGTGTCGCCAGCGGGACAGCAACACATCTGGGAAAGTCCCTGAGATGAATAACCTGCTCAAAGAGATCAGGACTGAGCTGGATGTGAAGAGGAAAGTGTTGGTGCAGTGCAGAGGTCAGAGGGGGGGGCCGCACTCTGACGGGTCACTGGCTGGACTCCATGCATCCGGCGAGCGGTGAATAAGTGGCAGAACTGCAGCGAAGCTTTCTCTCAGCCAGACGTGACTCAGAGCGGAGGCTGACGTTGATGGGTGGACATTTCTTTTCTCTTTTTTCCTGGCTGAGCATTAATGTTATTAAAGTCCAGAAAGTCAACGGGCAAATGAGCACCAGCAGTCTGGCCCCTGCACTGAAAGTCTAGTTCAGCTTTGAATTAAGCAAAGCCCTGATTGCATTTCTCTGTTTTTCAAGCATATGTTATATTCAATCTCAGACCATGACGATGCATATTTACTTAATTTATATACAAACCACAATTTCAAATCCATGTAATTAATATTTGTCTTACGTAAACTAAAAATCTGAGTTTTCACACTTACTCTAGGATCTGTTATTTAAGAGGGTTTGTAGTTTATGACCCGGGTGTGAACACAGATTACAAACTGTGGCTGTGTCTTGTTTCCCAAAGTCCCTTCCCAGCTTGAGATAAATCTGCAGCTCTTACAGGCTCAGACATGATCATGCAACCATTAGTCTATTATTTCCCTTCAATTCAATCTTTAATTCAAAGAGGAAAATATCTTATTTTGGAAATTGCGGCCATACTCCCACTTTAGGAGAGTGCACACAGTGAGTTCTATGAATCTAGAAGAAAAGTGATGTAGAAATATGTTCACAGAAACTGCACTGGTTGGCGGAGTCGTACATTTTCCCATGACCTGTGGTAAGAACAGCTGGAGCCACCTTTGTCATGTCTAATACAGAGATTACAGTTTTTATTGTGTTTAAACTTGTCACATTAGACTTTTACCACCCGTGGGTCAGTTCTGTGTCTGTGACACTTGAGTTTTCAGGTAAATAATAGATTTTAAAGAATGCTCCTCTCTCCCTCAACACCAGCTGCTCAGACATTCTTCAGTAAAACATTGTGACCTCAGTCAGTGAGACAGACGTTGTAGTTTCAGCTCCCGGGTGAGAATATGTGCAAGGTGGAGAAACAGGGTCTTGC